>NW_026901565.1:0-4643 GCF_033783945.1 Neopsephotus bourkii
CCACCGGAATGGTTATATGAGGTGCTTTATTGCAGCGCTGGGAAACCCACAGTACAAATCAGCCCTTTGCAGAGTGTGGGGAAGCTCCTGTGTGACTTTTAAGTGGTTGTTCTGTGCTAGCATTTCTTAAATCCTTCCATAAACAAGGGCTTTGCATTTGTTTCTGATTTCTTCACCAGAAGTGGCATGCATGGAAGTATTTAGACAACCACAGTTATTGGAGTGTAATATTGAGTAACACTACTTAGGCTTTCAAACTTTTTCTGTTGTAATTAAGATCATATGGATTTGTCATTTAGGCTTCTTTTTTCTTAATTAAAAAAAAATAGTTTTTGATATTTTCACAGTTGAAGCATGGCCCCGTTTAACTAGGGAGCCTGAAGTACTTGCAGTCAGAATAAATAATTATAATTTCTTAATTCAGGTAAACTTTCTTGTAAAAGGAAATTATTTTCTTTTTGCTCATGAAAAAGTTAGAGTAAAATAGTGTTTGTAGGGCTATGTTGCATTAGTTATGTTACAGGATGCTATCAGTGTAGGTCTTCAAAGGATAAGTGGTACATTTCAGTGAATAAGCCCCTTCCTACCTAATCCCCTCATGTCCCCAAACACACACACACAACCTTTGTGCCAAGCATGTAACACAAGAACAATCTTGTTCTGTTATGTACGGTTAAGTTCACTGAAAAATATGAGTCTGCTCCAACCCCCATAGGTGATTTTCACCAAATTATTTTAGGCTGAATCTGGAAACATAATTATTGGAGAGACTCTGGTGTTCAAAGCTAGGATTAAATTGATACTCCTCTATCACCTTAACAATGCAATCTATCTGCTAGATAGTGTTTTCTAGTACTCTTATACTGACATATGAATAAGGAGATAAGTGTGCTCATAGTTTGTTAAATTCTGAGCTTTAACGTTCAATAAACCTTTATTAGAGTCTTGATAAAGGGAATTAAAAGGTCTCTATTTATAGAAAATCTGTATCAAAATTCTATCTATAAGCTGTTTGTAAGGTGAAATACAAGAGTTAAGATGTGCTACAGAAAGCAAAATAACTTGTTTATTCTGAGTAGCAGTTAAGTTCCCCTTTACAAATTCATGTACTAATTTGGCAGGTCTTTTCCTAGCCAGTAGAACACTGGAATTTGGTTCTTGTGTGTGTCCAGTAAAACTGAGCAGGTAGTCATGGTTCTGTACTCCTCTTTGTTTCCATGGACACTGGCAAACTTGCAGAGACCTGTCTTAAAGAATTGCCCTTCAGAAATTATCACCTGCTTGTTTTCCCCCACTGTCATGCTTCAACATGACCTGACTTTAACGTGTGACCTTTTCCAGATCTTTTGATTTGTTTTCAGTCTTAAACCTAATCAAAGCAACATTGTGTATTCCTTACTACTTTAAAAGATCTCAGCTTTAAGTGGAAGTAATGAAGTTTATAATTTATCAGCATCCCTTTTTTTAATTGCTCAGAATAAAGTTTTTGTCTTTTTTTTCCATGTAAATGTGGTATTTCCAGCTGTTCTCATATTGTTTTAAATCGACTTATGCTGGGGGACTGCACTGCTTCTGACAGCTCAGCTGAGGAGAAGCACTAGAGTCTCAAACCTTTTAGCCTGCAGTCAACTTTGCCTAGCTGTGGTAGGTTATTTGCATTTTGCCTTAACTAGGCCCCTGTGTAACCACCCAGCCTCATTTACAGGTTGCTGTACAGTGTGGTACAAATGCACCTGGTTTGCTTTGGGTCTGTTGTACCTCCTGTTTGAAGCTGCTCCTGCTTTGTAGAGCAGTTGCTTTCAGATGCTTCCAAAAGTGAATGGATTGAGAATGTACTGATACTTTGAATTCATACTTTTCTTTTTTTTTTTCTTTTTGAAAACATTTTTCAAAAGTAAATAAAGGAAGCAAACCTGGGAATGTCTGACTGATTTGACTGGGGATATTTGAGAGTTTTGAAGAGAAATTGTATTTCTACTTGTCCAGGGTTCAGCTGTAGTAGTAATTTTTCTCCTTCTTAGTAACTGCTACAGTGCTATGTTTTTGACTTTAGTCTATGAACAATGCTGATAACACATTGTTGACGCGGGAGTCACGGACAACGCAGAGAAGATCAATGTGATCAGCAAATGCCAATTTATTACAAAGCTTTAACTCCTTATATACCATTTCTTACAGGCACTTACAATGATTTCACATATTATGATTGGGTACATGTCTTGAAGACCCTTAGTGACTAACATATAATTAGTTAAGCACAGGTGTGAGAACTTGACCTCGAAAGCTTGCCAACAGTCCACAGTTCTCATTAACTCAGTGAATTCAATCTTCTTATCTTGCTTGCTTAAGCTTCCTTGGGCCTGTCACAGCCTTGCTGTATCTTTCAGGATTATTCAGAGTTTATGTACCAATTATCCATTCTCCTGTGAGAACACTGTCTCCACATCTCCCCCTTTTTGTTCTGTATATGTTTTGGAAGACCCTACTTGAGCAGGGGATTTGGGCTAGATCATATTTTCAACATATGCCAACTACAGGCTGATGGGCCTGACCCTTTTTCTGCTGTATGGCTCTCTGGTAACAGGGGAGGCCATCCCTCACATCAAGGTCTGGCATGGCATGTGTCCCCACCGCTCCATGCCTGCTGGGTTGCAGCCAGCAGCGGAGCTAAAGGTTCTTGGTGTCAAACACAGAGACCAACCCAGTCTTGCCCTTGATTATGGAAGCAGGCATTTGGTCAACCTCAGTCCTTGCACCTTGTTGTCAATGCAGAGTTTCACCTGCTTCATCCAGCAACAAGTTGTTATTATGGCAAGGCACACACAGAAATTTACATTAGCAGAGTAACTATTACAGGGTGCAGCAGCATGTTGAAGATGCTGATGCCAGCAAGGAACTAGCCAAAGAAATTTCTTACCAGTGGAATTCTCCCCCCCTCTTAATTTGTTCCATTACCTGCTTTATAACACCACGATTGTATTACAATCTTTCTAGCTTTTGCCTTAGCATTTTCTAGCAGCTACTACAAATTTGCATACTCTAACATCTCTTTTACAAGTGACAAATCTATACAATACAAGGTGTAGTTTCTTATTAGCAACTGGCTAGTAAATACAGTTGGTTTTCTACACAAAATCACAGTATCTAACAATAGCTACTTTACAAGCACACATATTCAAGCTTTTACTTTTCAGTTGCCCCCAAATGATGTTTAGCAATCATTGGTTTTTCTCTTCCTCTATCTCATTCTGCTTGGGGTATTCATGGTCAGCTCCTGTAGCTGAGGCATCAGGTTCCTCCATTCATCTCTCCAGCTCATGGCAAAGCTTGACAAACTTTGCAGGCAGTTGCCATGGACCTGTAGGCAGGAGGACACAAATATACCCCCTCCTCCAGGTTATCAGAGAAGTTCTTGAGAAGTAGACAGGTTAAACGAGGAGTTTGCTGCATCATTGCCCCTCTTTTTTTTTATTTTTTTTTTATTTTTTTTCTTCCACCCTGATGCTGCTTAGCTGGCGGCTCATAAGGCTTGTGGTTGCACTACCCCTCTTGATTTTTCAGTTAGCAGTTCTTGTTTCAAGTGATCTATCTGTTCCTCCAAGTCTTGGATTCACCCCCAGGTTACTCTAAACATATTAAGCTTGGTTTTATTTTGTTTTGTTTTTTCACTCCTCGGCTCTGGTGTCCATCATGGTCCTTCCACCGGTGGAGTACTGGGAGCCGAATCGGAAGTCAGCTTCTTTTGAACATGGGGGACCGAACTCTTATCAAATAACTTCCCCCCCCCCCCCCCCAAAGTCGCTCACCCTGCTTTGCACCTCTACAAACGCCGGCCTGCTCTGCAGTAGCTATAAAAGCCTGCCTGCTCGGCAGCAGCTACAGCTGCCTGCCTGCCTGCCTGCTTCAGTGGCAACCATAAATATCTGCCGGCAACCTCACTTTTGCATTGAGACAAGGGGGGGCACGAAATTACAAAATGGTATATAGAAATCTTTAGAAGTAGCTTTAAGTAGTGTTAAGTTTGATGGCTTTGTAACAGTAGCAATGGAAAATTACTCAGGTGCAGGGTACATAGAGAAAAATATATAAAGAGAGTGCAGCTAGAGAACATACTGAGAATTCTCACAAGATAAATCGTTATAGTTGACATAGCTTTAAGAAAAAAACAGCCTAGAAAAACAGGACACAGGGATAAGGGGTACCTGGGAACTGCAGGTGTCCAGGATGGGCTACAGTTGAACTAACAGATAAGTAGGAGGATGGGAGGATTACTCTGTCTCTGGTGCTAACGAACCAATTAAACTGGTATGAGCATCTACTGCGCGTGCTTCAAAGGCTGCCAGAAGTGATGAAGATCGTTGGAAGAAGTAAACGACCCTCAGAGACCACCACCACAATTCTGTACGCATGCGGGGAACTCTCTGGAAAATGATGTAATCCATACGTAGCCTCATGAATATGTATGTATGCCCAGGGGCTATAAAAGGACGGCTTGTGGGGCAATTAGGGAGATACACGCTAGGTGGAGTTATCCCCCGTGTCTCCCGGAGCCGTAATAAAGAATACCTGCTTGTCAGCTTGAAAACTTTGTTGGCAAGTTTGTTCCTGGAGTTTTCTCCGAATCAGCATTAACCCTTTCTTGT
>NW_026901566.1:0-46447 GCF_033783945.1 Neopsephotus bourkii
TGAAGGAAAAAACAAACAGAACAGCTGAAGCCGTGTCAACTGCACAGTGGGGCCAGTGAATCAGCTTAACCCACTCCTTTTCAACCTCCTGATGTTTTTATTTCCTTATCCCCAGATGATATCCTGCATGTACTGGCTGGAGCAGCCCAATGCAGGCCTCCTTGGAGGAGACAGCAGAGCTGTGAAGGGTGCTCCCCAATGGTTTGGACAGCAGGTGTGAAGGAGCTTGAGCCCATTCACACTCTGCTGCTTGTCACCTGCTCCCACATTGCCCACCCTGGCAGAAACAGCTTGTTTAAGAAAAATGGGGTGTGGAAAGGAAGGAAATAAAAAAAGCTACTTGGCTCTATGCTAGAAACATGCACCCTAACAAATTAAAACTTTAAATATTACTGGAGTACTAGCATCAGTAACCATACCACTTGGCAACTAGAGAGGCCTCACTGCCTTTGGGTAATTACGGAGACAATAACATTTTAACTGAGCAAAGGATTAATTATTTTCATCATATTTGTGGACAGCTTCCATCCTACTCTTCTTGTCGTCTCCTCCTCCTTTGCCACCTCAGAATGCTGGAATAAACATAATAGTGTGTTTCGCTTTAAAAGTCGACCACGGTTCAGTGAACAGGCTGACATGCTATTTCATGTGAGAAAAGAAGCTGTGATTTAATCTCAGTTTCACTATCTAGGTTCCTAGCTAGTATGTCTGGGGATAGTTAAGCCTGCATTTACTGTAAGACATCTGCATTATATAGCATTTGGCCCTCTGTATTTCCACACTGCATAGATGAAAAATTAGCTAGGTTTCTTGCATCTGGGGTGCAACAGTAGTAAATCTCTATATACTCACAGATATAGAAATATTCCCGGCCTGGCCTGAACTCAAATCCTAGAGAGAAGGGCGTGAAGAGCTGGAACTTTTCCGAGAACTTCAAAGGTCCATTTGGGGAATGCGGCCGATTACATTCCCACCTCTTGAACCCTTTGGAAGTGTGATCGCAGGAGCTGTAGCCATCAAAGTTCACCATGTACAGAACATAGCGTTCGGTCTTATCTTCCGGAACTGAATCTTCGTAGTGAGGGCAGAACACATCCAGGTAGTCATTGATGCAGACATCAATGTGGTAGTCGCCCCTCTGGAATCTGAAAATCACAGGAAGAGTTCAGATGTAAGCATAGTTAACTCAGGATGACCTTGTTGCAGGGTAACATTCTCATGAAAGGGGAAGCACCAATGACACTTTAGCCGTGAGCATTTACACTCAGGAACAGTCCTTACAATTCACGGGAGTTATCAAAGACAGCTTATGCAGGACTGACTATGATCTTACAACCTTCTGGATAAAAATCTTGCTCTTTGCTTTCACAAAATGAGTTCCTTGCTAATGCTCACCAAGCTATAGCTACCTTTCCCTACAGTTTATTGAATAAACAAAGTTGTTTATTCAACTTTGTTTATTCAATAAAAGGCTTTTTTTTGGTTGTGGCTGCTTTTGTTGTTTTTTTTTTTTTTTTTTAAACGAAGAAACAAGCAAGAAACAGAGAAGATGCTAAAACTGTATTAGCTTCCCTAAATCAGCATCTGTATAAACATCTACATATGCATGCCTATAAATAACCCAAACATCCTCTTCTCTGAATCAGGCAGCAATTGCCCCTGTGTTGAAAGCTGATTTGAGTGCAAGTACTTATAGTTACTGCAAGAGCACAGACAGGTTTACTCTTTCTTCATGATTAGCAGCAGTTTGTCAATATGCAAGGAAAAGCCTATATTGCTTTGCAAAGATACTGAAAAGCAGTACATTTCCTTTGCCAAAAGTACACAGTGAAGACGTTGCTCTGTTCAGATAAAAGGATTCTGGTATACGAATTATCAGCACTCAGCCTAATGTGACAGTTCTGAAAGAGTGCCAGCTGAGAAATGCAGTACAAGGCACCAGCCCAGATGCACTTCATTATTACTACTATTATTACTGAGGAATTCTTAGAGATGTGGGATTATTGTTTTCCTGGTGATGGGGAGGGTGTCCTTTTTTCTCCCCTTCATGTTTCACTTACATTGCTTCTCTAATTCTACGGCATAGTATCTGGGAACAAATTCACTGCCTCCATGGGAGCTTACAACATGACGGATTTAATGATTCCATAAACCAGGTCTGTGTGGCCAAAGAAACCAAACACTGACCTACTCCACTTCAGGCTGACTGGGCTACTTGTAGCTTCTCTTTCTCACGGCTGCAGTTGTCAAGTGTATCACAGAGCAATAAAAAGGCCATGGCAGATTTAACCATAATATTTCATTTAGCTGAGGGGCATATTTTAAACACCTGATGGGCTTGAAATCTGCCATCTGGATCCTTCTATCTAATTTCAGAGAAAAAGCAATGATCTGCTGGTCCTCCAAGGATAAATTCAGAGCAAACTACACCTTTTCATATCCCTACAATAATTTAATCTCAATAAAACAGCTTTTTAGAGGGGAAAAACTGAACACGCAGCAAAGCATGATATATCTGTATAATTTTAGCCAGTGCACATCCTCACAGTTCCACTCTGTAACATGGAAAAGCCTCTCTGAACCACAGTTCTTCCAGAATAATTTACATTTATCTAAATCATTAGTTAAAAATGTATTTTTGTACTCCAGTGCTTTCAAAACCTGTCACCTAAAAGATACTGTCTTAACAGATTTTGCAATAATGTACTGTCTTCAAACTGGTGTCTGTTCACTGTGTTGGCTAACACTATGCCATTTCTTACAGGTGATGGAAATAACTAACAAGTTATGAGTAGGAAAGCCAGATTCTGGCAATGATTTTTTTTTATTACAGTTTTAATAAGTAGAAATTAATATCTATTTTTATATGTGTGTGCATTTGTGTGTGTGTGCTTTTTTAAATCATGCAGGTGACAAACAATGCAGCTTTCTTAAGGGATTCTCAAAGTTACCTCTTATATCAGCTTGTGCCTTCACAATAATGCCCAATTACAGTTTTGTGACAGAAACTATATGCTTTCAGAACTAAACTTATGTAATTGAAGACATCCAGGATCAGTGTGGTCTCCTTAACATCAGACTTTCACAACACAAATGACTTTGTATGAATTGCTTCTCCTCATTTTCTAAAGTTAATGGAGAGAAATAGGAACTTCCTGAGTTCAATTCATCTGGCTTGTTTAGGCCCAATGTAGACCGGAATGAGATGGATCACACTCCTGAAGAAGCTATTTCTCCCCTTTAACCAAAAGGAGAGTCTAGACAGACATCTTCCAGACAGAGTTTGTGTTCTAAACAGCTGAATTTGAAGGAAAGAATCCAATTGCACAGGCTATAATAATGGATGTGATAAATACAAAGAGACAGAAAACTACATTTGTGATCACACCTTAAACCCCTGCTGTCAGTGGAATCAAACTTGCAATCTGCACCAGGTAAGCTGTTCTACCCAACAGTGCACACAAACTGCTCATCTGATTCCCTTCTGACAAAGTCACAGAATCACAGAATCCCAAAGGTTGGAAGGGACCTCAAAAGATCATCTAGTCCAACCCCCCTGCAAGAGCAGGGTAACCTAGAGTACATCACCCAGGAACTTGTCCGGGCGGGCCAATGTAGGAGACTCCACAACCCCCCTGGGCAACCTGTTCCAGTGCTCTGTCACTCTCACAGTAAAGAAGTTCTTCCTGATGTTAATGTGGAACATCCTATGCTCTAGTTTACACCCACTGCCTCTTGTCCTATCACTGGATATCACTGAAAAAAACCTAGCTCCATCATCCGGACACTCACCCTTTACATATTTGTAAACATTGATGAGGTCACCCCTCAGTCTCCTCTTCTCCAAGCTAAAGAGACCCAGCTCCCTCAGCCTCTCCTCATAAGGGAGATGTTCCACTCCCTTAATCATCTTTGTGGATCTGCGATGGACTCTTTCAAGCAGTTCCCTGTCCTTCTTGAACTGAGGAGCCCAGAACTGGACACAATATTCCAGATGCAGCCTCACCAAGGCAGAATAGAGGGGGAGGAGAACCTCTCTTGACCTACTAACCACACCCTTTCTAATACACCCTAGGATGCCACTGGCCTTCTTGGCCTCAAAGGCACATTGCTGGCTCATGGTCATCCTCCTATCCACCAGGACCCCCAGGTCCCTTTCCCCTTCACTACTTTCCAGCAGGTCAACCTCCAACCTCTACTGGTACATGGGGTTGTTCTTCCCCAGATGCAAGACTCTACACTTGCCCTTGTTGAATTTCATCAGGTTTCTCCCCGCTCAACTCTCCAGCCTATCCAGGTCTCGCTGAATGGCAGCACAGACTTCTGGTGTGTCAGCCACTCCTCCCAGTTTAGTATCATCAGCAAACTTGCTGAGGGTACACTCAGTTCCCTCATCCAGGTCGTTGATGAAAATACCTAACAGCACTGGTCCCAGCACCGACCCCTGAGGTACTCCACTAGTCACAGACCTCCAGCTAGATTCTGCCCCACTGACCACAACTCTCTGCCTTCTTCCTTTCAACCAGTTCTTGATCCACCTCACTACCTGATCATCAAGCCCACATTTCCTTAGCTTATCTACGAGGATGCTGTGGGAGACAGTATCAAATGCCTTACTGAAATCAAGAAAAAGTCCCCTATTGTATTCTTGTTAACAAACAAAACCACAACACAACCAACCTTTTTGATCACTCATATTTTATTGGATTCGTTCTTATTTCTGATTTCTTAATTGCTGGCACAGTTGTGTGACCACTGCCTTGTCAGAAACATGGAAAGTAAGAGGCAAGCATTGCCTGCAAAAAGGTCTGAGGATGAAGCATACAATCAAGTCTTTTTTGTCACAGTGTCCTTCCTTTCCAACTCTCTCAGTATTTTCATTCCACAGTCATTCCCCATAGCCAGAAGGTGTTTACATTTATGTGTCTAAGACTGGAGAAGATGGTGCCTATTTTAAGTGACCTAACCTGGCCTTTAGCTGAATTGCTGGCACAGCAGTGAACCTGCTGCAGGGAAAACACGTACCAAGCAGCTCTGAGTGCAGACTCTTCAGTCCATGTAGTAAGAGCGATACTGAAAAAAGGTTATTAGCCAACTAAGAAGCAGCAGCCAGATACTTATTTCCCCTCTTGTAATACCTTACAAAAGTCAATAATCAAAACATCAGCAAGTGTACTGAAGAGATGTAGAGCTGATTTTATTTTTCAAAAAAAGTCTAGTATCTCCAGCGTGCCTCTTGGAATGAACTGAGACCATTCTTATTTCCCCAGCTGCAAGGTAGTGTGCTGCATTTAGCTTCTCAAAGAGGAAACACAAAGGCCTCTAACCTGATCAGAAAGGCAAGGCCATGAGTACCTCGCAAAAAAATTAAATCAGCTGAGACTCCTCAAAGCTTTTAAAGGAAACACTTCAGAAATACATTTCCAAGAATTTTAAACACGCATCTGAGAGGAAAACACTTAACATTCACAGGCTGAAAATATTTTATTGGTAGCGTAATGTCAGGTACTGGAGTGAAACAAAAGTTCCACTTCAAATTAAAGCATTTATCAATGTTTAGCCACCTATATATCCTAAGGAGCACAATATATGAAAGGAAGGTAGACTCCATTAACAAATACACAGGCATAACAGATATCCTGTTGACTACATTTAAGGTTTAATAAGTTTGTTTCTTTTTCCAGAAAACTTGATTTCCTGCTCTCTCTAATAATGCTACTGATGCACCTTTCCTTTACTCAGCTAGGTCTTCATCCTGTTCTGGCAGATCTTCATTTGCACTCCCACATCCTTCTGGAGCCACGTGATAATCAGGATCTTTATATAAATCTCATTACAAGTGCTATCTAGATTTTACAGAACATTGTGTTCTGGTATAAACCAACCAAAAAGACTTCTCCTAAAGCCTGACAGGATCTACAGGCATTCTGCAAATAATGACATTTGTCTCTGTGCACTCTGGCTTAAAACACAGCAAACACAAAGCCGTTCTTCAAAGATAATTAACCTTTGTTTTCTGTCAGATGGCATTCATTCAAAGAGTCTTGGAAATGTGTATAGTACAAAGCTAGCTATTAGGTGGTAGGGCTATAAAAGCCATTTTGAAGACAGAGACAGATAGTAATGTAGCTTCTAAACCTAAACATTTCCATAAGCAACAAACATCATCTTGCTACTCACACTTGCATACTGCTTCCAGCAAAGACAGTCAAACAAATGTTTCTGTGTCTGACTTGACTGCCACTGATGAAATGGTCAGGTATTCACACCTCGGAGAAAGAACTTCATGGTAATTTTAATCACAAGAAACACAAGACTAGCAAAACATCTGAAGAGTAATTAATGCCTTCTGTATTCTGTTTATCCATTAGCACAAGTACACAGACTGTGTGCATGCTTCTCTTCATAATTTTAAGTTCTGAAGCATCTGTGGCTTATCTTGAATTTAATAACTTTGCTTGTCACTGAAAAAAATGACAATTTATTTAAGCAGATATTTAGAATACAGCAACAGTTTTGTTTGTTTTTGTTTCTTTCTTTCTTCCTTTCTTGGAATAAACACTGTAAAAAATCCAGTTTAAGAAAAGCAAATAACACTAATTGCCCATTATCATTTAGATAGATGAAAAATTGCAATAACTTCTGCTTGTTGCTTCCCATACAAATCTCATTAGTTATATTCTATCACCCTTCCTGTAAAATTGACACACCAGATGCTCTACTTCAAGAAAAGTGTACTGGAAAATTTTCCTTCTACTATGTCAACCCTTCTTTACATGGAGTGTGTTCTGTCAAATGAAAGTGGCAAGGCTTCACTGTGAGCAAGAGAAGACTTCAAATACCTGCTCTGACAATGAATTTTGAAATTCTGGTCTTCAGTCTGGCATCAGAAGGGATCAGATGCAAATTCTGCTGCCTGGAGCCTAAGCAGCCTATAACATCAATTTACAGAGGACACTACCACTGCTAAATGCCTTACACCAGCTGCCTTGCTCTCAAATGATAATCTGAAATGCAAAGCAACATCAACTAAATTTTCTGAATGCATTCATTCTTGGGATAAATACAAAACACTATTACCCATAGTTCTTCAGAAACAGTGCAGCAAAAAAATTGCTGGTCTTGTTCCCTAAGGAAAAAAGGCTTTTGTGAGCAGCACAGACATACCCCAGTAACTGTTGGTTAACCAGCTCCTCCTTTTTTTACTTTTACTGTTTTGGGGTTTTTTCAACTTTTATGGCCACTAAACCAGTTTTAATTAGATTTAATGGAGACAGAGAGGTCTCAGAGAGAAGTACAATCCCAAAAGTATCATGAAAAACGCAGCTAGGTGAAAAGATCCTATTGAACATGGGACCCAAGTTTGTAGGCCAGGTCTAGTGGGGGCTGGTGGAGCTGGTGATTTTGGTAGGAGGCTTGCCAGATTGGTCAAGGAGGCTTTAAACTAGATGTCTTGGGGGAGGGGGGCATCATTCCATCCCAACACACCCAGTCAGTTGCCAGCACCTATAATAAGTGCTCGGAGCAATGCAGAGCTATTCCGGCTGCGCCAGCCAATGAGCCGGCTTCATTTGGAGCTCGGCTCAGATGCCTCTAATACAAATGCCTGTAGCATGGGGAACAAGCAAGGAGAATTAGAGATGTGTGCTCATCTACGGGGCTATGATATAATAGGCATCACAGAAACATGCTGGGATGGCTCCTATGACTGGAGTGTTGGAATGGAAGGTTACAGACTCTTCAGAGAAGACAGGCCTGGCAGGCACGGAGGGGAGTTGCCCTTTATGTTAGGGATAGGCTGGAGTGCATGGAACTCTGTCTGGGGACAGGTGAGCAGTTAACAGAGAGTTTGTGGGTCAGGGTTAAACGGAAAAAAGCAACGGGAGACATTACTGTGGGGATCTGTTACAGACCGCCTGATCAAGAGGAATCTGCGGATTAAGCACTTTATAGGCAGATAGAAAAAGCCTCATGCTCACAGGCCCTCGTTCTCATGGGGGACTTCAATGACCCTGACATCTGTTGGAATGACGGTACAGGCCAGCACAAGCAATCCAGGAGGTTCCTTGATTGTGTGGAAGACAACTTCCTTCTGCAAGTCATAGAGGAACCGACAAGGAGAGGTGCCATGCTTGACCTCGTGCTCACCAACAGGGAAGGGCTCGTTGGAAATGTGGCACTGCAGGGCAGCCTTGGATGCAGCGACCATGATATGGTCGAATTTGAGATCCTTAGGACAGTGAGAAGAGCGTGCAGCTCTTACCTGCTCAGTAAGGTTCCATGGGATATAGCCCGAGAAGGCAGGGGGGCTCAAGACTCTTGGTTGGTCTTCAAGGATCACCTGCTACAAGCTCAGGAGTGTTGCATCCCAACTAGAAGGAAGTGCAGCAGGAGGGCCAGGAGACCTCCCACAATGGATAAGGAGCTGCTGAGGAAAAGTCAAATGAAAAAGAGTTTTATAGAAAGTGGAAGCAAGGACAGGCGGCCAGGGAAGAGTACAGGGATGTTGTCCTGAAAGCTAAGGACCAGGTTAGGAAAGCTAAGGCCCAGTTAGAATTAAATTTGGCTAGGGATATTAGGGATAACAGGAAGGGATTCTACAGGTACATAGCAAATAAAAAACAGATTAGGGAGAACGTAGGCCCCCTCAGGAAGCTCTCGGGTGAACTAGCTACACAGGATTTGGAGAAGGCTGAAGTTCTGAATGACTTCTTTGCCTCGGTCTTCTCTGGCAAAGACCAAATCTTGGAAGGCAGACGCAGGGACTGTGAGAATGAAGACCTTGGGCCCACTGCAGGAGAGGAACTGGTTCGAGACCATCTTAAAAAACTGAACGTGCACAAGTCCATGGGTCCTGATGAAATCCATCTGCGGGTCCTCAAGGAGCTGGCAAATGAAGTTGCTAAGCCGCTGGCCATCATATTTGAAAAATCATGGCAGTCAGGTGAAGTTCCTGATGAATGGAAAAAGGGAAATATAACCCCCATTTTCAAGAAGGGGAAAATGGATGACCTGGGGAATTACAGACCTGTCAGTCTCACCTCTGTGCCTGGCAAAATCTTGGAGCAGATTCTCCTAGAAGGCATGCTAAGGCACATGAAAAACAACAAGGTGCTTGGTGACAACCAGCATGGCTTCACTAAGGGGAAATCCTGCCTGACCAATTTGGTGGCCTTTTATGATGGGGCTACAGAACTGATGGACAGGGGTAGAGCAGTTGATGTCATCTACCTGGATTTGTGTAAAGCATTCAACACTGTCCCACACGACATCCTTCTCTCTAAATTGGAGAGGCATCAGTTTGATGAATGGACCACTAGGTGAATAAAGAATTGGCTGGATGGCCGCACACAAAGAGTTGTGGTCAATGGCTCAATGTCCAGCTGGAGACCAGTAACGAGTGGTGTCCCTCAGGGATCAGTGTTGGGACCGGTCTTGTTTAACATCTTTGTCGCTGACATGGACAGTGGGATTGAGTGCGCCCTCAGCAAGTTTGCCGATGACACCAAGCTGTGTGGTTCGGTTGATACGCTGGAGGGAAGGAATGCCATCCAGAGGGACCTTGACACGCTTGTGAGGTGGGCTGATGCCAACCTCATGAAGTTTAACCATGCCAAGTGTAAGGTCCTACACCTGGGTCGGAGCAATCCCAGGCACAGCTACAGGCTGGGCAGAGAAGAGATTCAGAGCAGCCCTGTGGAGAAGGACTTGGGGGTGCTGGTCAATGAGAAAATGAACATGAGCCAGCAGTGTGCACTTACAGCCCAGAAAGCCAACCGTATCCTGGGCTGCATCAAAAGGAGCATGACCAGCAGGTCGAAGGAGGTGATCCTGCCCCTTTATTCTGCTCTCGTGAGACCTCACTTGGAGTATTGTGTGCAGTTCTGGTGTCCTCAACATAAAAAGGACATGGAACTGTTGGAACAAGTCTAGAGGAGGGCCACGAGGATGATCAGGGGACTGGAGCACCTCCCATATGAAGAGAGGCTGAGAAAGTTGGGGCTGTTCAGCCTGGAGAAGAGAAGGCTGCGTGGAGACCTCATAGCAGCCTTCCAGTATCTGAAGGGGGCCTATAGGGATGCTGGGGATGGACTCTTCATTAGGGACTGTAGTGATAGGACAAGGGGTAATGGGTTAAAACTTAAACAGGGGAAGTTTAGATTGGATATACGGAGGTAATTCTTTCCTGTTAGGGTGGTGAGGCACTGGAATAGGTTGCCCAAGGAGGTTGTGAATGCTCCATCCTCGGCAGTGTTGAAGGCAAGGTTGGACGAGGCCTTGGGTGATATGGTTTAGAGCGAGGTGTCCCTGCCCATGGCAAGGGGGTTGAAACTTGATGATCTTAAGGACCTTTCCAACCCTAACCATTCTATGATTCTATGTATCCCAATAAAGGCTGACTCACCGTAGATTAAAAGTTATTAGACAATAGAAACATCTCTCACAAATGCTCTAGACTCAGGAAAAGCTTCAGAAATAGGTTGAAAATTATGTTTGTTTCTGTTAGCTAGTTGTGAAACTATTTGCATAAATTATTAATAACAGAGAGATGAATATAAAGTACACATCTGTATATGCAATAATACAGAAACCCCAAAATTTCTGGAAACGTTAACATTCTTTAAAAGGAGAACATTTTAATTGCTCTTAGGATGTGATGATATCAGTTATTTAACATTCCACATTAGTGAGCTTACTCACAGCTTTTTGCCTCTGTTTAGGTGGCAAGTATAGTGCATTAGACCATCCCAAGTCCTACTTACATGCTGTGCCTGGAACACAACAGGGCAACTCATTAGTCTTTTAGACAGTCCAAGCCCCCTCATTTCAACTAATTTAAAGCTGTTATGTGTGATGGGGGAAATCTTGTGGTCGTTAATTATCTGAGGGGTTGTGGGATTAAGTGTACCGTTTTACTGCAGATAAATTTTAAAATGTTATTTCTGTGCTATGCAAAAATAACCTCTTTAACGCTTCTCTGCTCTTCCTAAACTCTGTTCCCATAGCTCTGCTGACATCAACAATGATTCTGATGCACAAACAATGAAATAATCAAAGATCTGTTTTAATTTTAGCCCTGTTCAAACCAAAAGAAAATTAAACATTTTCCAGATGCTAAGTGGGTTTGCTAATGGTAGCAAGTCAGTGACATTTTAGGTCTCTAGCAGGGTATTGCTAGCCTGAGCAAGCAAACAAAAAAACCCTGCAATATAAAGGAGCTGCCTATGACCTTTTGGTCCTCAGGTTACAGTTTCACGAGTTAAGACAAGTTCAAAACACCATGAGAAAACATTATGTAAGAAAAAAAATACTGACTGAGAAAACAGAAGAGAAACAACTAATCAAGGCTGTTGTTCAAAAAAAATCAGTTTTCAACAATTATGCCTAGAAATGACTGCAAGTTAAGTACACAATACAGAAAGAAACTTATTCTCTTGTCATTAAGTCCTCTATTCAATTAGCATTTATTGGCGTAATTAAACACTGGGAAAGGATGCCAGGCTAATTGTTAGATTATGATAATTACACAGCTTTGCTGTGCTACAGCTGATCAAAATAAGATGTGGTCACACACACTCAGTTAAAGCTTCTCCACAATCACTGGGCTTCCATGGGAAAGTTATTACTATAATAAAGCTACTTATTACTAGTTCATTATCAATCAGGCAGAGAAACTTATCATTTGTAACCTTCATTTTACTCTCCCACCCACTCTTCTGGAACAGGCCTCCCTAAAGTTTGCTCCCAGGTCTCTGCCTTTGGCTGGCTCCTTTCCATCACAATTACACAGCTGAGCAGAATCAGGCTCCTGCACTTGAAAGAGTTCATCTGACTCCAAATTACTGCTTCAAAGCTGTCTGCAAGAGCCTACCACATTTCTTGAGAGAGCTGAGTGATCTCCCTGCATTTCACTCCACATCTATTTGCCTTCCCCTTTTATTTCTGCTATGCCCCCCTCACCTGGGAGATTCTTTACATTACTTGGAGGTGTCAGAAGCAAAAACTCCAAACAAAAACAGAAAGCACAGAAGTGTATTAAGCTGGACTTCGTGAGAAAAAGCATCAGTTTTACATGAAGAATCTCATGCCTTTACCTCTTTTTATCAGCCAACGATACAAGCGAGACATTGTGCCTTCCTATTTGGATGGCTGCATTTTTTCTTGCTAAATAACAAGATTCTGATCAGTTGCCATTGTATCTGGTACTTCATACTGACTATTTAAATGAGTCAAGTGATCTACTATAGGGACTAGAATATGGGAAGAAACATGAAACATATCAGTTTGAGTTAGCATCTAGATTTTCAAAGAAAAGAATTATTAAGCAGTCTGAAGAGTCAAAGAATGTTTGGCCAGAACAGAAAAAAATCACTAAAAAAAATACCAAACTCATGATAATTATTTTTATTCTGTGCTAATACAAAAACTAGACCTTTTAAAATGCCAGAGGCATCTGCCCATACATAGGCAATTGACCTGGAAACTGTCCTTAAATAGAACAGGCCAAGCTTTACAACACTGATACAGTAACTACTCAAGCTTTGGTCTCAAACTTCATTCTTCCTGTGCTATGAAAGTTTACAGCTATCCTGTAGGTGACCACTTACAACCTTTTAATTCTCTTAACTTCCTGAACCAAGAAACCTCCTAAAAACCAGTATGGTGAAAGTCATAGCTTTCGGGGGGGGGGGGGAGTGCTTTATTGTTGTTGGTTTGGTTCTTAGTAAAAATTAATTGTTGAAAACTTCTTAATGTGCCTTGACTGAAACATGGCATATGTTGTGTTAACTCCATTAAATTTGAAGACTTGAAATATCTTTTTTTCTGATGTTATTGGTAAACAAAAATTTCAGTTACACCGTAACAGTTAACAATGATGTTCCAAGTACAGCCATCTTTTATTTGGTTTTATGCTTAAAAGCTCTTTAATAAATAAATTCTGCAAAAATGTGTTTACTTACTGTTAATCACTTCCCTATTACACTCATAACTGTGTATATTTGTACAGCTGGGTCATGTATAAACTTTTTATAGTTGGCACTACAGAAAGATAGATGTTCAATGATAATTCAAACATTAAAAAATACAAACTGAATGCTAGCTTTCTATGAAGGTGGGAATAAACAAATCAACATTTGTTTACCACCTATAAATCTGAGTACTCCAGAGATTCTCAAGTACTGCAAGACCCTCACCCACTTAACTTTGCATCATTCTGCATCTTCTAATCGATGAGCTGGACATTTTTCATTCTGCTTATTAAGAATGTTTCATCAGACCCTGCATTTGTAAAATTTGTTCAAGGCTGACACAAATTACATTCACCTGATCTCTTATTATTTCTCTTTTATTGCAGCCTCTAAAGCAAAGCACTCATTACATCTTGGGGCTTCAGTGGCACAGTCATGATGTGGATGATAAGGCTGATAAAGGGGTACAACATGTCATAGAAGTGCTACCAAAGAGTTCAGGCTCTCATTCTCAGCTGTCCCGGCTCTGATAGCTTTAATCCCTATGACTACAGACGCTACCTGGCTAACGATTTTCCATTGCCGTGGGCATTTAACTTTCAGAGATGTATGAACACAGGAAGGAGGGGAAGGTAAAGGAAGAGTTACTATTCTGTCAAAAGCATCATTTAGATTTACAGGGCAAACTTCAGTGTTGAAGACATAATCTGAAAGGTAACAGGCCCAATCAGATACTACAGGCAGCCTGAGATTTGTGTTTGGAGTCTCTATCCACACTGTGAATCCAAAATAACTGGGCTGAAGCCAGTCTCCTTTTTCCTTCATCGGTTGGTCTGATAATTTTTTTAATACCTGGAAACTTTTGGAATTGGATGTACTACAGTCTGTGGACACTGAGCTGTACAGTTTGGTTCCTGCTCCTCTCCCTGCATTTCTGAGCCTGACACCTAAGACACACCTTTCTACTAGAGATACAATTTGTATTTTGAAGTGCATAGCTAAGAAAGTAATTTATAATCTGTGATGCTGCACCGTTTACAAGAAGAGTGATAGCAAACAATAAAGCTGATTACAAATGTCTAACCAAATGCAATCAATCATCTTCAAATGTTTGTTAATTGAACACTTTCACCTTTCCTACCTCTAGCACTCAGAGGCAAGAATGCATCTCATCAACCGCTCAAAGACAAGTTTTTGTGAAGGCAAATTTACTTATTGGAGAAAAAGCAAATTTTTATTATCCCAGTTCATAATTTTAATCAAAATAAACATTCAAGTGAAAGAATCCATCAGATCTCTGTTTCAGTGCATCTCACCAGCTCTCCAAGGAAGCTGCCACACAAAAAAACCCAGACAAATGAAAACTTCCTAGTTTTCTACTGCCTGCAACACAAGTTTAGCTAAGGATTGACTGTAACAGAACACAGACTTCAAGATCTATCCTTTCATCTTGTACATTCTGATTCATTTAAAAAAAAATGATACAACTGAAAAGTCTTTCATTGCACTTAAAAGATGTCTTAGACTTTTATATTTCTCAGTTTGCCCTGCTTTTTTAAGGATGCATACTTCCTCTTCAGATGGTCATTTCTGCAGGACACTATTCCATTGCTCAGGTTCGCTCTGTAAGGTTGCTGAGAAGTTGTCTATGCCCAAAGATGTGTTGCAGTAATTTTCACAGTGAAACAAACATAAGCCAACAACTTTGTTTACACCGGCTTTTTCTTACCACATGGCAAGAAAAATATGTAGAGACCTCTACTTCCTTCCCTAAATGAAAAATCTTCTCCTAAATTATGCCTTCCAAGCTCTCAGGAGCAAAAGGTAATTTAACGCTTTGGCATCCACCAAACTTGCAAATAACATGCTGAACAGCTAGAGGTCATTTGCTTTGTTTTCCTAACATTTCCTTTCATCAATGAAGTGAAAAAACAAACCAAACCAAAACAAAAGAACAAAAAAAACCCCAACCCACTTTAATTATTTTGTACATTAAATATGTCAAAGGAAATACAATGGTTTTAGATATATTAAAAATAAGTTTTAATTTATTAAGACACTAATGAAGTATAGAAATGTGTCCATCTACTTTAGCTCTTACATGTAAGAAACAAAGCAGCCTCCACCTTCCAAATCCTTTATGAAAGGTTAACAGTTCCTTGGATTACAGACAGAAAAAGGCAATAGAAAGTTACTGCTTTTTTGCTAAGCTATTAGACTTTTTTTCTGAGGTGCTGAACGAAGCTGTTTAACTGGTTTTGGGTTGGGTTTATTTTTCCATTTCACATTATTTTTCCTTTGTTTATGAACTAGTTCTGTTAATGGCCATGCATCTTCAGCTTTTTAGTGCATTTTTTACCCTTTCTTACACCTTGTATGGTATGTTTTAACTCAGGCATTTAAATGCACTTAAATTTATTTTAAGACACCCTTTGTTAGATTACAGAATAGTCTGTAAGCATTCTGTAACAGCACATGAATATTTATTCTCTATTTAAATAGTAGCTGTGACTGATGTAAAAAATAGATCCCGACACAGTAATGCCAAAGTTCCCAAAATGTTACAGATATGTGACTATCAAGAGCCTCTATTCTAATACGCAGCTCTGTTCAAGACAGCAATTAAGCTGATGCTTTAGAATTAAACGCATACTGACCTGAAGGATTTAGGTAAATGGTTAAATGTTTTCCTGCACTGAGGCCTAACTGTGCAGAAAGCATTCAACAAAGCAGTGTATCTGCATGGTCTACACATGGGTATAAAATTATTCATTATTATGCTGATGTCAGAAGAAAACTACCTCAGCCAAAGAAGAATGCGTGAACACAGCCCTTTATGATATGAAATATGGTAACTAATAACTTCATTCTAAGAATCATTCATTACTAATATTATTACAGTAATTCCTCTTATGATTCTCATTTAATTATTCAATCTCTGGGAAACAGAACTACAGATATCATCGCAGTCAATACCTGACTCTTAATCCACAGACGGAAAGGGTTAAAAAGCTTTTATTTTAATGAGTGGGCAGCTTTTATTGCAGAAAAGAAAAAATTTTTACCAGGATTAACATTTTAAATATGGTTCCTTGGTCCATTAGAAGATCATGACATCACCACCACTATCCCTACGCTAAGCAAGATGAAAAACAACCCAAGACTTTATCAATACACAACCATCGATCTAACCAGTAACCTGAATGTAGATGGCAGCATGTAATTCCTATGTGTTCAAACATTAAAGCTTAATTCACTTCACCCATGTAATTTTCTTGTTCTTACGTGCTGAGATGATGCTCTTGATTAAATACCCAGACAGCAATGGGACTAAATCGGCTCTAGTGGTTAGTATCAGTTATGTATGTGTGTACGTAACACAGTACAGACATAGAAACACAGTCTGTTTAAATGCCTGTGCTCATAACACACAGGGTATGGAATATCTAGTCTTGTAAATGCATTACAAATGAGTAAACTTCCATTAAGGCTCATTGAAACCTGTTCTTCCCTTCAAAATCAATTATTTCAAACTTCTCAACCTGAAGCACAGAAATTGTTTTCCAGTGCAGCACAACAGAGAAGATGACTTCTTAATATGTTGGTGTTGATTGGCTAAACATTGTTTCACTCATTGCTATATCTTTAAATCAGATTTTTGTCTGCTGAATGTTGCTGTTAAAATTCTCCAAAGCAGATAAAATTCAAGCATCTCCACACTGTTAACACTATAAAAACAAGCTTCTGTCCTCAAAATTTTGTTTGCAGTGGTAGCAAGATCACACAGCTAAAAACCAGCCACTTAAGCTGTGTTCTTCCATCAAGAAATACAGAAAAAAAATCATCTTGATATGAATCACTACTTTAAAGAATGCTTTAAATTAGGTGTAAAACTCTTCATCTGTCCCAAGAAGCAATTCTTCTACTCAGTAACTGAAGGAATCCATACTGTGAAAAAGAAAAAAAAATCCCTAAAAACTTTTCACTCCATACTAATTTTCATACTACAGAAATATTATGGCACTGACATTAATATTACCAGCAAGCTTCAGAGCGTCATGACAGGTGTTGAAAGGAATTACCAGTTCAGTCACCTTCTGTGCTCTACCTTTTCTTTTGCCTATGATAAAGAAAAGCTAAACATGTCTTTTATATTTTAAATATATTGGGCTTATTTCATTTTTTAACAATACTAAACCACACACTATGCAAAAGGAGACTAGAAACTGAAGAAAGAAAAGCATTATTGAGTCATTAAGATTTCTAAGAATACAGGAGAGAAAGGGGAAGATCAAGTTAATGTGACAGCTTGCCATTTATTTCAGTTACACATGATCTGTAGACAAAACTGTCCATCCCACAAGAGATATTGCATCAAGTTTCATTTTTTTCTGCAATAGGGCAAAATAGGGAGCAACTCCCTCGCTTCAGCACATAAATACGTGGGATGAATAGGAACAGAATCAGGCCTGCTAAGTATAATATTTAGTTCATTTAGATACCAACTATGCCACTCAGGTAGATAAACTCCAGCTAAGCTGAACAGCATCCGCTGTGTGCAAAAATAATAGCAGAAAACCAGAATTAATGACTGAAGCTGGCTGCTGACAAGAGGAGTATGTTGCCATTTACAAACACAAAGGTTCACCACAATATGCCAAAGTTGTATATTCGATTACAGAAACTTATGTCTGAAAATAAATGTTAATGATAAAAATACAGGATTAGCTGCACACTCACAAACACATGCATGGTATATCAAAATAATTCCTACAATTTTATACTATTCACTAGAAACTTAAACTCTGTATTTATTGTCTAGGCTAGTGAGCTTTCTCTTCTGAAGAGCAGCTAATGCTGTCAGGATCAGTGTAATATAAATAAGCATACACACAACTAAGCACTTCAATAGAAGAAAAGAGGGTCTTAATGACAACAGGTGGAGCAAAACAGGTATTACTGAAAAACTTGTTGAAATTCAAGGGTGCTCAAGGCCATCTGATGCTTAGGGCCACAGGAGAAATCAGCAGAGACCTAACCTAGCTAATTGTCTGCCTTGATTGTGATGGTTCTGATTAGAAGAATAATCAGCTTTCAGCAGCCCTTAGGCAAAAAACACCAAGGAAAGCTTTTTTTTTTGTTTGTTTGCTTGTTTGGATAATGATGATGCAGTGCAGAATGAATGCCAGATCACATAATTAAACCACTCTTGCAAATATTAAAGGAGTTCCTATATGAACAAAGCCAATAATTCATTTTGTAATTAGCTTGAACATTCTACTTCTGTCATGTTGAGACTGCACTTATACAGCCTAAAAAAAATATGCTGATTTCTAGTTCTTCTTGGATTTGGAGAACCAGTTAAATGCTGGGACTGAAAAACAAGACGGGAAATTTCAGGAGTCCCTGGATCAGCAAAAGTTTATCTAATGTACAATTAAATTATTAAAAGCTGACTACATGTGACACAAATTAATTTGAATTCTTTTTTTAGCAGCATCTTGAATGATTTTATCTAAATATGTCCATCCACAATAAAACATCCATTTTTCTTCCTGTAATTGACCACATCATCTCTCCCGCTTTTCTGGTATATTATTTACGTTCCCAGTCTCCAGAAAAACTTCAAGCTAGTCATATTCAAAGTAGACTTCGTACTACATTTTCTTGGTACTGTTCTCTTCTGTATTCTGAGACTTTTGATTTCTGATTACAATCATTTCATCCTTCCATTAGTTGCGTGGTGCTGTAAAAAATTTGAATATTCATTTGAATACAGAGTAACGTGTATTGACAACTGCATTCTCGTAATTTTAAGAAGCACATCTTGCCACTGTTTTTGTACCATAGTAGATTAGCCAATCTAATAACTTCCAAAACTGTTCAGCATATCACACACAAAAAGCTTAAAAGGAACAAAGTAGCTCTAAACAGTTTTTCAAAACAATCTAGCTATTCTACACATAGAAGAAAAGCTTAAGAACATCTTTCAATGCTTAAGTTATGCAAGGACATAGCGGCATGCCTGAAAAAAGCAGACAAAGAGTGTGTCTACAATGTGACACCAGGCATTTCCTAAGGGAAAGCAAAGTGTGAAACAACTGATCTTTCACGTCCTCACGTCCTCCCTTTAGGAATGTCCACATTAAAAAAAAAAAATAATACCTTATGGATGAGTATAAATGTCTGAACAGCAAACAAAAAAAAAAAAAAAGAAAGTTAACAGCCACTAAGTACACTTGACACCTGAAGGTGATTACATGTATGGGAATCCAGACAAGAGCGCTTTCTCCTGTGTCCATTTTGAGCTATTTGTCTTCCAGAAAGTTCACTGAAAGAATGTGTCAAACTGTCTATTAAAAGGACAACCAAAATATGCAATAAACATATTTCAGCCTTGAAAGCTGACACATTTTTTACATTCTTCATGTCAGAATAAGCAAGAATTAGCTAGCTGTGCGTATCTGAGCCAGGCCTGCTCAAACTGCCAACGGGTCTTATCCAGGGAGAGATGTGCAGGACCCTTACATTTACAGCTGCCAAGTGTCTTGCTGGAAATCATTTAACCAAAGAAGGAATGAGTAAATGTGTGAAAGAGCTTACTCCAGATCTAGTTTATAGATCCTCTATGTGTCAGGAGACCATAAGTCTTTGCCAAATAGAAACTGTCTTGAAACAGTAACCATCCCTAGTCTTAGAATGATGTGCAAGTACTGAATGAGCAGATCTTTTCCTCAACTCTGACTCCCTTCATTCAAACAAGGACTGACAAAACATCAGCTGTCTCTTCTCAACACTGTAGTTGGGGCTCAGAATATTCTAGACACAGAAACTTTTTCAGATGGCTCAGTATTAGCTGCTCGCTTCACCAAGACTGCTAATGAACTGTAAAACTAGCATTCTGGTTGAGTTAACACTGGCATCCCAGCTCCTATAATAGATGTTATGGGCAACATTTTGTTCTGCTAGCAGGATTTTCCATCCATTTTTAATGCACATATACACATACACATCCTATACTTTACCTTGGTAAACACATATATGTTTATATACATATAAATATAGCTATATATGCTTATATATAATATAAACTTTAACTCCTCTTCTGATACAAAATCCAAAACAGCACTGCAATTAGAACCAATAGTTAATTAAATCCACTTTTGATTGCACTGCTTTTTTTCGTTTATTAACTTTGCTGATGCTTGCTGGTTTACACTGATGTGATTGACAGCAGTAGTCAAGGGCACTGTCTACGCAACCACAAAGTCTGGCCACTGTCAGAATGTGAGCCAGCTCAGGTTCTTGTTCCTGTGTCTATCACCTGGTTCCCAAGTCTCCACACAGCCGTCAGTGGACCTCTTCTGTAAAAGTTTTTGTAGCTTTCTCCTTGAGTAAAAAAATTAGTCTCTGGGCTAAAGGCTTCCCTCATCCCCCAAAAGCAGTGTGCAACAACACACAGTACACAGTAACAATACAGACAAAAGAGCCAGCTGCTCTCAGAACTGCCCTGTAGCCATCAAGGGTTTGTCTGAGCAAGCAGAGCATGAAGTTACACGCTTTCAAGGTTCTTAACAGTAGCAGCATCTCATGAACGTCTACTTCAGCTAAAAGACCTATCCCAGACCTTTCAGTGTCCATTAAGACTACAGAAAATTTCAACATCCTCTTGAGAAAAATAGCAAAAATCTCAATGTGAACATATGAGCATAACCAAGCCACCAGTGACCTAAAAGCAGTCTCATATGAGTGTCTTTGCAGAAGAGTTGCCTTCATTGCTGACTTATTACAACTTCAGGAAATAACTTTTTGCAGTGTAAATCCCCCCTGTCAGTAAGGAGGGATTTTCATCCCCAGTAGACATTCTGCAGAGATGGTTTCAAGGGCCAGCAGGGTTACATCTAATATCTACAAAACTGTTCTCATATTTGTTTCCAGCCTGCTCTGAAGGATTTTGCAGGTCAGCAACAAACATTTTCATTGACAGCAGAAAATCTGCACCGAGTCCTACTATTTCACTATTTACAGCTAAAGGCTGTAAGATATTGTGTCCTAATCTTAGGATGGAGACATTTCAACACTCTTCTGTTTTGGTCTAAGGCTTTAACAACTCAAGTCTCTGTTATTTTCCATCAAGACAGCATTCTCTAGAGCTTGTGTGACTTAAACAGAGCTCCCACAGCAGGAAGGGTGACAGAAAACAGCTTTTAAGCCTCTGCCCAACTTACCAACGAATCAAGAGAAAAGAAACCTTTCCGGACACCTACAGACTCCATATCATAGATTTGAATGCACTGAGGACTGCACCTCCCAGCCACTTAGCACCTTAGTACGTTTTACTCTGAGACCCAACAGCTGATGAATACAGTGTCACAGCACCACAATGTGATTGCTACTGCAGGGGACCCCGTCCTGTTTTCCTCTGCGAAGAAGTGAATTTCTGCACAATTTTAACATATAAAAAGAGGAGCTCATCAAGGCATTTTTGAGACACTGGAAGAGCACTTAAAATTTAGACCTTACTATGACTATCTACATTATTTCCTTAATATTATTTATTCTTGTCCATTACAGCTTACATCAAATAGTGGGTCAGTAGCCTCTGTGAGAAAAAAACAGAACAAAGCAGTAGATTAGGGACCTGAACATCATGATCCAGTGTTGGCCATGTCCCATATCAGATTTCCTATATGCTGTCCTACCTCGTGTTTTCCGTGGCAAAAATGGCAGTGGTTCACTGCTGTGAAAAAATAACCACTGATGGCTGAATCATTTGGACACTAGGAGGCCACATAAATATCTAATCAGGAAGATTAGATAAGCAGAAAATCCAACTTTCAGATTTATCTGCTATTCCTGCAGTTTCAGCACCCAGGGTTTTTTTTCAGTGAATTTTGAGCAGCTGGACAGGCATGAGACCTGCAAACACCAGGAGCAGCTTCTGCCACCTGAACTTCTCCCAGATCTCTTAATACAGTCAGAAGATTCAGGGGCTTACACAAAACTATTTCCTGTCTGAAGCAGTCACTACAGGAATCAGCTGGAAGGAACTATCTGTAGTGTGTAGGATGAATAAATACCTAAACATTACTCCTGTGCAAATAACTTTTGCTTTTGGGACATGGGAAAAGCCTAACTCTTACAATTTCATTTACAGTATTTAAAATTGAAATTTTCCTTTTTAATGCTGAAATGACTGGTTCAACTTTTGTAACTATTTTCCCTAAATCCACTGAATGAATTGAACATGAATTTATGAACCAATACACCTTTAGTCCACCCGAATCTGGTTTTTAATAGTATTTTCATGCATAGAAAAACATTTAAAAATAGAACTTTGTGAAACACACAATTTTATTTTCTTCCTCTCCCAATAAATTCTAAACAGAAGCTTCAGGAGCCAAATGTAACAGAAGACAGACCCTTTCACAACAAGCAGAAGCCCCCATATAAAGTGGAGAATCTGGGTGAGAATATGAGAAATAAAAAAACAGTATTCAGAATGCACATTAGGTGATCATAATACATAAAAGGCGCAATGAGAAGCTAGAGCATAAGATTATATTAATGGAAGACTAGAACTTGCTGTGACAGACTCAATTCAGCTGGGCAACGGCTCAATGGTAAAAAGAAGTCCAAAGCAATCTTCTCTTTCTCCATCAAATCATAAAATCATTTAAGATGGAAAAAGACCTTTAAGATCGTAGAGTCCAACTGTTAACCTAGCCCTGCCAAGTCCACCACTTAACCATGTCCCTTAGTGCCACATTTACACCTCATTTAAATACCTCTATTGATGATAACTCAACTGCAACTGAATGCAGGATTCAAGGCACAGTTTCACCTAATTCTGCACTGTGTTTCAGCCCAGAAGTGATGTCTAGGACTAGTCTCCACCCCAGCTGACTTTCTGCTTCATGGCTGGGGAACCCTCCAAGGGCAGCAGCATATGTCCTGCTTCTATGCCACCTGCACCCTGGCTGAAGCTTTAGCACTATGGCTGGAATCCAGTGCGGAGAAAGCACTGCTTGGTGGGCAGGATGACTCACAGGGGAGTCCCTGCTGCCTCCCCACAGGCTGCAGCAGGGCTCCAGGACATCCTTGCCAAAGGCACATCACTCAGGATATGCGGCACTTGGCAGCTCTACCTAGAAACCTGGCTGGAAGAGTTTCTCCCCCTTTTAACCTTTTTTTTTGTTGTTATTATTTTGTTTTTAATAATGGCATAATGTTTTGCTTAGGCATTTTACACCCCTGCTGCAACAGTGTAAAGTCTCAAGTGTGCACAGCGATGAAATACCTCAGGGAACTAGTTTGCAGAACATAAGGTAACATCAGCTTTGTAATTCAATTCCCAGTGCATTTTGCACAGCTGAGAATTAGAAATAAACTCAAACTAAGTTTCAGGGAGCAAGTTTCATCAGGCAATGAGGGGAAAAAAGAAAAGAACTTTCTGTCTTTTTAATAAGGGACAGTGAAGCCCACTCTTGAGAAAGGATGCATTATCTGCAAGGATCAAAGAGGTATGAAACAACTGGCAGTGAAGGACTATACTGGAATTTGTACACAGTAGATACATTTATAGCATCAGCTGCCAAAGGTCAGTAAGTACACCTAGGTGCTTTACAAGGAAAGCAAAAAAGGGACAAGGCAGAGAAGAACAGTAACTGCACTGTATCCAGCTGTACTCACATAACTGCAGGAGTCATTCTGACATCCTCTGTTTTCATACCCTGTCCTTTTGGGTTGTCATCTCATTTCCAAATCATGAAAAAAAACCTTGTCTGAGATAAATCAGGACAGTAAGAGCATGAAATTCAGATATAACTGGACAGTAAGAGCATGAAATTATCACAGAGCATGCACTTCTCAATTCCTGAACACATGCAATAGATCAGCAAGTGACACCTTCAAGATTTCTTTTTCTCCTTACTTACAAGCTTAATGCAGCATACTGCTCCTTCACTCATGCTATGAAGTGCATCTCAACAACGTAAGAAATACCCTATGCTTTGTTTTACAGTAGCCTGGTCTCTGGCAAGACTGGCCTGCCTAGTCAATACCTTTGAACAGAATTACATCCAATAAGCAATTACTGTTAGGCATGACCCTTTCCTGCCAATCAGACAAGACAGAGACCTTTCCCGACCCTCATTTAACTTTCTGCCTGTTACAAGGTAAAAGGATTGATTTATGAAGAACTAAGAGTGTATTTGCTTTTTGACTTAGCATCTGCTTTGTATATACTGATGAGACAAGGAAAAAACTGATAGTGGATGAAAGAATGACCTGCCACACAAGGAGGTTGTGGACTCCATCCATTTTGTGCTCTGTCTTCTACTATTGCCAGCTGACTATTTCTGCTCATAAAAGAGCACAAACTATCCATAAGTGCAAAACAGATGGAGCACAAATTGATTTGGTAACATCACACACAGACATATTGTATGAATAATGAGGTTCGGTTGCAGCCTGTCACAAAGAAAGCATACCAGCATGACTGATTTTTTGAAAAGTTGACTGAGTAACATAATTCACTAACATAAAAATGTAAAAAATAACATCTACTCTTAATAGAACTTTCCTTTGCATTTTTTAGCAATTGTTTACCAGGAAAAGTAGTATTTAAAGCTACTCTGAATCATATTCATCTTATAATTAACTTGAATAACTTCAAATTAAAAACTGAGACCAGCTTGTCTGGGTATCTTTATTACCAGCTAAATTCAAGTTCTTCTGAAAGAGCTTGTTCATTAGTGTGAAACACTCCAGAAAAAGCAGCAGGTCCATCTGAGTATCTTCAGTCTTTAATTTCAACTTATCTAGATTCTTCACAGCTCAGTGTCATTACTCAAAGTCAGAATGGAAACCACGACACCAGCTCACAGCCAACGCACACTGGACACCAATTTACTCTCAGTTAAGTATGTAGTCCTTTTACATACTCATAGGCAGTATTTTCCTCTGACTAACTATTCGAGCTGCTCAATATAACTGGGCAACTGCTGTCACCAAATAAATACTATGGGTAATAGAAAAGCCTGGGTAATGTAGCAAAGGATATTTTACTTCAATATATATATTCACTTGGGTTCATAAATCCTGCTAGATACGCATTTGCACGTCTTTCATCAGCCCTACACTGGCTCCAGAGGTACTCAGCAGACATTACATAAACCTCTCAGGTCTTAGACACATTAGACAGACTTGAATGCGGGACAGGTGTCTTTTTGCTAGCTTTCTGCCCCAGAACTACTATTCCCTTGGCAGCTCATGCTTGGAAGTATTGCTTAGCCTCTGTGCCCCTCCAGAAGGAAACCCTCAACCTAATGGAGTGATGATGGCCCAGGGTAGCACAGTTCCTGATGAGTCTCCCTACCCTGCAGCCCAGCACAGCTTGTGGTGTAGCACTGTGTAACTGGCTTGACTACAACCAACCCAGCTTCAACACCAGAGAGCCGCTTCTCTCCCTCATCCCTTGCACCAGTCAGAACCACCGAGAAAGGACCTAGGACTTAGGCCACGCTAGGACCACACCAGCTACTTGCTGCTTGGATGGGTAATCATCCAGGCAATCCACACTGACTTCTCACTCATCATCCCACTGTATTAGCTGCTGCAGTAGCTGAATAGTGCAGCACCTACTAAGCCACTACAGAATTGAGGCTGCCTTTTTATGCAGAAGACCACAGTAACAATTACCTTAAAGCACAACAGACAGTAAACAAATAAAGCAATAAGCTGATTAACTGATTTGATCAAGCTGATTTACAAAAGTCTATTTTCTAACCCAGGCAGTACCTTTAAATAACCACCTGACTTACATGCAATGGCTCCTGCAATATTTTACACTCTAAGAAAGCTAAACTGAGCTCTGAATTCTTCACCAAATACTTTTAGAGGTTTGAAAAAAAAGGCTCGAAGGGAATGTTCTGCTTCAGGCCACACAAATTCTGGTATGTCCTACATACAGTAACCACTCAATTTTTACCTTTTAGAATATTCTTTTTTAGGTTTGCCTTGATATACCTTGAGTGCATCAGGTCATCAATGAAACTACAGTATCTGTACTTTGTGTTGAAGATCTTCACTGCATGCAGTTGTTAGACAAAGATACAAACATTTTAGATGCGCATAGCAAGCTTTTGGCCAAAACACCAAGGCTTACATTGAAGACTGTAGGAAATAAACAGAAAACAAAATACCTGCTCTACTGTTAAATTGGTCTTAATATTGCAAATTCAATTGCAAACTTTGTTCCAAGCAAGCCACCCAAAATGCTGCACAGGAGACAAGAATTAATACTGTAGGTCTGAACCTGTTTCTGTTAACGTCACTGGTAATTCTACTGCTATCTTAAATAAGATTCCACAAAAATCTCTACTTTTTGGCTGCACATTACCAACAAGAAAAAAATCAGCATCTGGGTGGCTGGAATTTTACTTGTGATTTTTCTGTTGAGTCTCATGTGTGCTTTTAAAGCTCTTTTCTTGCATGTTTAGAGTAGCCTCAGGTCACTTTACAAAAGGGAAAAACTCTTTTATTTCTGCTAAAACATCTTGAAGGAAGGGAAAACAGAAAACAGTATAGGCCAAGAAGTTCATTCAAAACAGCTGGGCACTAATACTGTACCTACAAAAAAAGTTGGTTTTTTTTAACAAATGCAAGGAAGTATTCATATTGAATTGCTTCCCTTAAGGAGTGGTTCTCCTTCTGTATCTTTGAGACTTATTGCTACTTTTAACTGTATGACTGTTCTCCAAAAAAACCCCAAAGCTTCTTCTCAGCCAAAATTCGAGAAATGGATCGAATACCTCTTAAATCACTATGCAACAAGAAAATAGATTAAGCTAAAAATATGGTTTATAAAAAAGCGTTCAGAAAAAAAATCACTTGGGCTTAATACTGCAAACAGCGTAAGAATGTAATACTGTTATAAAATGAAACTATAACCAATGGAATTACTAGATCTAGAGTGTATGGTTGAGATAACTCCTGACAGAATTGATCTATAAATGATATAGCTGGATATATTTCCCCACAAACATCTGAATATTACATTTTACATAGCTTTACATAAATCCACAAACCTTCCCACATCCCATTTTCTTCTTCCATTTGAGGACCAGGAGGGAACAATATGGAGAGGAAAGGGAGCGAGAGATTTTCATCTGAAAATGCTACAAACGGTACATAACTCATGATCCGTTTTAAAGGATGCAGTTATTGAGCTATATATCTATGAATGAAGTGTGTAGCTGGCAAACCTCTTCTAAGCACAGCAGTAATTTCCTTATGCAGGGTCCACTTTCAGAAAGGCTGGAAGCAGAAGGGGGTTTAAGTGTGAAAGAAAGTTACTCAAAGCAATACATAAAATTTAAAGAGCACTGAAGAACTTAAAGTATGAAAAGCTTTTAAGATAAAGTAAAAGCAATTACTTGCTGATACAGCATCAACAGGAAATCCATTATGTACAGTTTCACAAAGAGACAAGTAAGAGGCACTCTTGCACTGGAGCAAGTTACCACGAGGTATTTTGGCCCTGGCTTCATGCCTAAAATGTTGTAGCTTTCCATTCCCTGCCTGGCACATAATATTAAACTTCCCAACTGAGATACTAGAGCAAGCCAATACAACTTAGGCTTCCACCACACTCTTAGCTACCCTAAATTCATAGAGTTGCTGCAGGTTACATCTCCACAACCAAACTGAAACAAACTTTAGCTGAAATAAATCTCTTTCCTCAATTTCTCGATTATTACTTGCTTCAAAAGAACATGGGATTAAATAAAATACTGTACTTTGCAGGTAACTGCCTCACACACAAACAAAGGAATGTTAAATCGAAGAGATAAACATCTGCAGAACCAGCTTACTGCTTCTCATTCCAAGCTTTCTTTTTTAACAGGAATGGGATGGCATTTCATGGCAGCTTGTGCCCCTGACTGAGGGATGGTACCTGTTGGGAATGTAAAGCTCTTTTGTTTTGTTTTTGGTGCCAATTCATAGAGTTGTGGGCAAAACAACTCCAAAAGGTTTGTGCCTGTGACCCAAGCATAACCAACCCATGTTTTCTTCAGTGATAATTTTATAATACACATTTTGCTTTCCACCAGGTATTTTTACAGGGCAAGCAAGCGACCTGGCAAGTTAAAGTGTCCCCTAAACAAAGGAATCATTGCTTGTTAAAAATAGAGCTTTCTTCTACTGATTTAATTACTTCTATAGGCTAGCATAGTCATTCATAGGCTTAAAAATTAGACAGAAATGAACTGCCATTTCCCTCTCTCCCTCTTTCTATCCACTTGAAAACTTCTTTAGCTTCTTTCTCCTCTTTTGAAAGAGAGATATGCAACATGTTTAAGATTCTCTTAAGAAGGCTACTTAAAACTGAAAAAAACCTCAACACCCTCTAGTAAAGGAAAATCATTGATGTATTCTTTTTGTAAACACGGCTTAACACATTGGCCAAGCCAGACTGTTAACTATCCTATCATAGTAAATATAGAAAGAATTCAGACAACTCCAGCTGAAAGCATACAAGGAAAATAATCAAAGTCGTTATTAGACTTTGCTCGTAAGTAAATTCATCATAGGTTATGGAAAAAACTTACTGAACACTTTATCATGTAGAGTTCTCATCAATTTCTGTTCCTAGTTTTCTAAGGGGATTTCCACTTAACAAAATGAGTTTGTCCAAACACATCACTCTTACAGCTTGGGGACAGCAAAGAATGTAGAGAAAAAACAGACCAAGGTCACAGCAAAACAGTCCTCCCAGATTCCCGGAGTGGGAATGCATAGCCATGGTCTTTGCACCCCTTGCCTCCTACACCATCCGCTGCAGAGAGTGTAACAGATCACATTGTGTATCTTGTGACTGTAACACTTGTGAAAACTGTAACTGGAGTCCAGAAAAAGAAGTTGTGGACAGTGAGGGAATAAGCAACCGTGCTCACGCATACATGTTGTGGTAGAAAGTCTCAGGTCAGACTTCCTGTAGTTGTTAGAGTTCATACATATCTTGTCAGGGGCAGTAAACAAGCCCAAGCATAACCAAAACTCTACAACCACTTAGATCTGTTACTTCAAATATGGAAAGCCAAACTGTGCACACACTAATCCTTACTTTTAAGTATTTCTTAGTGGGGATTACTTCTCTTTTATTTTGTTAGGATGTATTGCACTCACATGCACACACACAGACATGCAGAGTTTATTCATCTAGCACTCGCTGTGACAATCACCTGCACAGTTGTGAAACCAGCACAAATTATAATTTGATACGGATGTTAGAAGAAAGTGTTTCGGCAGATGCAACACTACAGCACAAATCATTGAGAATTAGGAGGAAAAGAAATAAATGGGATTATAACACAGATTAAAACAGGCAAGACACTTATAATAAAAACAAACAATATTTCATAGGTGAAGAAAAATATTTTAATAATAATAAAGTTTAAAAATAATATTTAATAATAAATATTTTTTCAGTTTGTACTTTAAAGACAGGGGATGTTTATGAGAAAACAAACTAATGATTGCTTTTTTAGGAGATAAAAAAATAATTTTACAGTTTTTCACTTGTCAGCAAACTGTTTCATAAGATATCAGCTCATGTTAGAAGCAATCCTTTCACAGACATTCCTGAATAATAGTTGTGCCAATCAACATCATTTAGAGGAGTGGGCTCACTTTTTCAAGGTGTTTTTGAAATACTCCAGTATTCAGCTATCATGCTTCTACAGTGCAAGAGGTTCCCTGGGGTCCTACTATAAAACCTTTCTTCCTCCTCCCTTTTACACACACATGTATTTTGGTTTTAGGAACCAACTTTGAATCAGCAGCTCTGACAGATTTAAGAACTGAAATTACATGCTAAAATCCACATGACTGAAGATTAACCATTTGTACTCCACCAAAAGACAATACACTTGCAGAGTGCTTTAGTGGGTTAGTGAAAATGGACCTAAAAGGAATTGTTGAAATATAACTGAATGTTAGTACTCATAGCACTATAGAGCACTGGCTTTAGACAGCCAGTAGATAAACATGGGTGTTTTTTTCTATGAAGTTAATACCCTCACAATATGATGTCTGCTACTCTGCAGTTAACAATGGAAGGAATAAAATAGAAACAAGTTAAGGCAAGGGTGGTTCACCCCTATCCTTTGTTCTCCACTTCTTTCTTGTTCTCCCCAGTCCTAGAAAGCTCTGTTCTTTTTACAGTTTTCCCATCTTGGACTATTATGGGATAACCTTCTAATGAAGGATGCCTGATGAAGAAGGAGCACAACAGAACAGCACCCTCTCCAGGGAACCTCTCCAGCCAGAAGATTAAAGGGAAAAAAGGAGTTTTTCCAGTCAAGAAATTTCCTATTAATCTTTCTTCCCACTTACCCTTCCAGCCTCCTATGCCCCTCTGTCATGCTAAAGAGGAAGACTCAACCTATATTTTTTACAAATGTTCTTCTGAAACAATAAACAGAAGAGGGAAACTCCTGGTGAGATATCACCCATTTGTAACTGGTGCTAGTTTGGCACAAGTCTTCCACCCTAGCTGGTCCAAAATACAGCAAGACTGCCTCAAAAAACATGAGGAATATGCTGCTTCATCTGAAAGGAGAAAACTGTAGGTTACCACTGTCAGCCTGACCTTGCCCCTGTGTAATTTTTTCCATCCTTACTAATGTATCTTTCAGCACAAGACTGAATGGAGAAATGAGATGAGGAAAGCCACTGCACTTCTCTGCCAGTAAACAACACCAGAGTATTTATACTACGTAGGTGTTCCTGTTTCTGCACAATAAACAATTTTGTTAGTGCAAGTTAGCCTCTAAAAGAAGTTTCACTACCCAGAAAGACAACAGAAACAAATTTCAAGTCAATAAATATACCTAAATTATAGCCTCCCAGCTAAAGATATGTCATATCCTTACTCAGTGACTTCAAATGCTCCTCCAAGTGTAAGAAGATTAGCTGGTGATGAAATATGGTGATGATTTCCTCAAATTAGGAGGACATTAACAATTAAGTGTTAATGTGAACATTGTTACAGTAAGGCAATTATAACCGTATTCCATGAAGAGCAATAGGAAACAATTACTCTTATTCTCAAGTGGTAGATCTAAGAGAATGAGATTCCCAATCTTAAATTCATTAGACAGGCAGCTCTCATTTCCTAGTCTATGAGAGAATCATTCTTTCTTTATTGGAAAGGTATCTCCTATCTTTAACAAAATGTGCATACACTTTCACTTCTGTTTGGTACCAAGCAGTAAGCTAAAGACGTTTCCAGGATATCCATCTATCTCCAGGTGCAGGTGCAATATCCTCCCAGCAAACACTGCTCACCTCTCCAGGTGCCTTTAAATGCAAAGTTCACCCAGAACCAAGGAACAGTCATGCTCATTTAGCACAAGAGATTCCTCATGTGTATGCAAGTACTCTCCACCTGAAGGATCTCTGACCCAGTCTGAGGCAGGTGCAAGTGCATCACATATAACGATCTCTACTTAAAATTTGCAATACTAACGAGATGGCCCATGGTAACTTGCATGCCAATGGTTGGCTGCCAATTATCTTCACACTCTAAATCTTCCAAGAATGCAAGACTACCACAGTCCTTCCTGTGGGTTATTAAGCTTTAATAAATTACTGGGTGTGAAGCCCTGCAGCATGGGAGTGGGGCATATATGTTATTTGTGATCTTAAATAGCTAAGAAAGGCTAAGTGCATTTTTGGTTAAAAAAAAAAAAAAAAAAAAAAAAAGAAAAAGTAGAAAAAAATTGAATTGGGCATAATAGCAGCACCAATGACTCTTAACAACAAAACAGATACTGAAACCTTTCAGCTCTCAGAAGCCTGCATTCTCTTCTGGCTTTTAGATACTATCATTCCACACTCTCCATATTAAACACAGAGTTACTGGTTGGCTGTAATAATTAGGAAACTGTGCCAAAAAGATGCTAGCACAGGGAATGCGTCAGGTGACAGAACAGTGCCTCCAAGGACTCTGGGACCTGTCAGCCTCTGTAACTATATCCTCCTGCTCTGTCACAGTAGAGTTAATTAGAAACATCTGTAGTGTTGAGATCAAGCAGAGGCAGTAGGGGCAGCTTATTTGCACAAGAAAGGTACAACTCATGTGGGAGGTAAAGAGAGTAGAATCACAAACAGATACAGATCAGTTACATGAACCTGATCAGTTATCTAAGTTATATGCACAAGTTATATGCACTTCCGAAATAAGACTACCTAAGTAACGCAAATGCAAGACCGATGAAAAGCCTTAACTGTAACACTGGCAAACTGACTTACTGAAATCTTTACAGCGAGAACAGGGCTCCAATTAATGTGAAACACCATTCATCCGTTCATTCATTATGGCATAGGCTGCTCCACATATTCCTCTGAAAAGCAAACTATGTTGCCTTTACCTAACATTTTTGCTTAAGACCTCAAGCAAGTTAAAAATCCTGATTTGTTTAATCACAGTTCCTGCTGCTCCAGTTTATACCAAGCAAATCCTTTAACTGCAAATTCCCTCCTCTTCCAAAAACAAGATGCACTTTAGGAGAAGTCTTTGTTACAGGAAACTAGAATTTTTATTTCTCCTGTTCCCAAAGCACAGATCTTTCAGTCTAACCAGTATAATGCGTTACACTTTGGCAAACACTGGCGAATGTTTGCCAAATTTGGGGTTGAAAGGTTTAATATTATACGCCAAACAGAATTCAAGAAATTAAAATGGTAAAAGAAGTTTGCGGCTAGAAAAGAACTTGGCAGAGTTGCGCACATGCGCAAATACAACTCAAAGAACTTTCTTATAACTCTGTTCTCATATAACCCCATTAGAAACCAACTGCTTTTAATAAATTAGTGTGGGATAGTGGCAGAATTTCAGTCTGATCCCTACTCTTTTCAAACACAGCTTCCTGGGCATATTAAAACTTGTCAGAGAAGAGAAGCGAAGTGGAAAAAAAGAAGAATCATTTTTGTTTAATCCATAAAATACATGATTAAAGAAAAACAGGATGCAGAGTCCTCAAAGGTAGCATGAAGAATTGTATAAGCAAATCACATGATTGAAATATAAACCTGTAAACAATTTTTGGCAGGCATTTTCTGAAACACTCATTATCTGCTTAAATTTAATTTGATACATAGCTGACCCTCGGGCTCCGAGCACATACTGCCCAAGCAAACAGCTGCTGCTGTTCATGTGACTCTCATCCTAGCACACCTCAGCCGTCTCGAGCTGCCTGTTACCATGCCAGTGGTGGCATATGTAAACACTTTGTCCATGAATCAGTAGGTCCACACTTTGGGCACACCAGTCCATAAGCATAGCAAAAGCAGATTTCATTGGCTGCTGGATGAGGTAAGAAAGAGTTCCAGGGCATGGGCACCTTCTGCCACCTCCACTGATGCACAAGGGTTGGCAGCAAGGTGTGATGGCCAGCAAGATCTAAAACCATCAAAGCTATAGAAGTTAATGTAATTTGTTAGAAATACTATTTTCCCTAAGGATTTCTGTGAAAAGAAAATCACCCCCAAACTTCCAAAGGAGTAGCTGTTTGCTAACTGTAGTCCTTCTCCTCCCTCTTATATCCCAGCAGTACCACTTCAGAGTCTTCTGTTTCAAAATTTAAGAAATCCCAGATCTTCTTTAGTCCATTTGTACTTATTCATCACACTATTCTTTTTTTTCTTTCAATCCCAATTTCTTCCGCTCAACCACTTGGAGATTTGAAAAGGTCTGTTATTACCATATTGCCAAGGAAAAATTTCTAGTCATGGTACTTAAACAACTGATTATCAGATTTTTACACATATACATTTTTTAAAAAGAGCTTTTTTTTTAAATGAAAGAAAAGCTCTCAGCATTTAAGAACAACATAAGCTAGAAGTAACCACATTAGTGTTTGATAAAGCTGAAGAGCTAATAACTCGTGATGGCAAAAACTTAACCCATTTTGGCTCTACCAGTAATTCCAAGCATGAATGTTACTGAGTTCTGTAGTGCTGCCTGCAGCAATGCAAAACTGCAGAGTGCTTGAGCAGAATGAAAAGATTATGGTTTTCAGAGTTTCATTTTCATCCAAAAACTGCCATCAGCGGTTCTGTATGGGTAAAATCTTGCCAGTTTATTCAAATTTGGAATGTGTGGCCCTAAGATCCCTGGCAGGAAGTCTAGAATTTGGACACTCCTTTTATGTTCTATTTCATGTAAGATACATCCTGGAAGAAATCCAATAGCCTGTGCTGACATACAATAATCTTTATTTTTCTAGATCACTTTTGCTAATCTGAAATGTCTGCATCTGCATCATATAACATTGCAGAAATTCTTAAACCAACAAGGATATCAGTGTGCGACTTAATAAGACACTCAAACAAGACATTTGCTGATACGTAGGCTACTTAAGGCAAAGATATGCAAAAGTAGGAATGCATTTTCCAGAGGATTGTCTTTTCATTCAGTGTGGGGTTCTTTGGTATCTCAAGAAAAATCTTTTTCACACCACCAGACAGCATTGGCTGTTTCAGCTGCCTTCAAAAGCAAGAGTCTGTGCAATTACAAAAAAAAGAAAAAAAAAAAAAAAGAAACATTGCTAATGTGTTTCTTCTTTAGCAGTCATTAGAAAACAGGTATTCATAACATTTTCAAAACATGGAGGTACAGGATACATTCCTGACCAGAAGAAGAATTAAAAATTGGTCGCTTTTTCAATTACACAGATTTCTAATTACAAAAAAAATTATGTAGATGCAGCCATGCCACTTAAAACTTTCCAGACACATACTCTGTGTCAAGTTACAGCTGTGTCCACAAAGTGCAGGTTGAGGTCCCCATGGCTTCTTAACTCAGTTTAACAAGCCATCAATTAAAGGCAGATACTTAGAAGAAGAAAAACTGATTGGTTGCAGAGGGATTTCTGGACACTTTAATTGATACCCACTGAAAATACATGAGAAGGATTTCAAACTCAGAAAAAAAATGACTGCCAAAAGGCCTGACAGATATATAATGCCATGATAGAAATAGCACACATTATGTCGTACTTAATACCCCACTTGTGCCACATTACACAGTTGGTTTTTCTTATATTGCAGTGCCAAACACAGTCCCTTCTCTCTTTTCTCTTCCCCAATCTAAATGAACAAGCAACAGAATTAATCTAGCAGTTTTGTGGACACCACCTTAATGCAGAACACAAGTTTTACCTTGAACTGAAGTCACAAAGGTGAGGTAACTAATCTTGAGTGTGAACAAAATTTTCAGTTGCTTTCCCAAACTCATTAAGAAAGGTCCCGATTCCCATAGGTTTACCCAGAATAATTAGCAACAACAAACACGGGTAGGATTTCAGTGTGCTGGTCAGCCTATGGGATTAGTCACAAAGGTTTTGTAAATTTCAGAAGGTATCTAAACAGATGGGGGGGGGGCAAAAAAAAAAATACTGTAATGGATGCAGTCAGAACCATTAAGTAGTTTAGAATTTCTAAGACTCCCACAACTAATAAATTTTATGGGAAAAATCACGAAAGTCAGATGGTAAAAAAATACGTAGCATAAAAGTTGCAAACTTCTAGACAGCTTGTAAAACAGTGGTAGTGCAAGAGGGAAATGGTAAACACACTAGCAAGAGTTCATCGGTCTTAATAAATAGAACAGGGTCACACGGGTTTACTTTTGGAACCCATAAAGGTCCCTAAGTATCTAATTATTTCCGAAAAAAAGTCTTGAGGTTTTATTCTATTTCTCAATAGATTAGCTTATTCTTTGTCAGATACCATTTTAAACTGAAATATACCCCTTTAAAGAAGCTAATATTTGTTTCTTATTGTCCCTGCCCATGGCAGGGGGGTTGGAACTAGATGATCTTAAAGTTGTTTCCAGCCCTAATTATTCTATGATTCTACTATAGAATACTAGCTACCATATGTTCTTCCAAGGGAGTATTACTAAGCAATATTAAACAGTATATCCTAATGGAAATAATACAAAGAAGTATTTCTTAGGAGAAGTATGTAACAAAATCAGTCATGGCACCAGGCTGCATAGTAGGTCCAGATTTGGAAGAAAATGTCGGATTAAGACCTAGACTTTCACTTCTAAATTTCTACTTTACTGCAGACTACAAAAAAAGTCTTTTCTATCACCTTGCCAGGGGGAAGACTGGGCTATGTTGTCACCTTTACAAGAATGCAGTCATCCTCCTCACTAGGCAGATTTTTAATTTGCTGGGCCTGACATAAAAGTGACAAGTGCTGCTTGTTCATGTGTTTGCGAACAATGACTTTACAGCTTTGCTCAGGTTGGTAACTTCAGAAATCATAAGTAACAATTGCTACCTTTCTGACCAACAGAAACAAACAATGAATAAAGCATTTGTAACTGCAGGGTACAAATGTAAGCAAACATATTGTAATGGGTAATAAAAATAGCACTTTGCTCTGATTGTGGTGCTAATTAGAATCTGATTTGCCTATTTAAAAGCTGTAACCCATGCTACCAAGTCTCCCAGACTAGTTTCACTTTTTAGGCTTAATTACTGACCTCAACAGCTACAAAATGAAAGAGAAGTGGAAGTAACAGGTCTGTAAATGTACCCCTTTCTTCCAGTACTTTGATCAAATGATTTCTGTTCAAGTGAGATGATTTCTTCCTAAAGATGTCACTGCAGAACTGGTTTGGTACCCCTGCTGCCAAAGAGGGCATTACCAGGCAGCTTTAAAAAGTAGGACATGACACAGTCATTGATTTTGAGAGTGTCTTTCCCTTCTCCCCTTCTTACACTGGTTCTTATTTTTCATCTTCAAAACCATTGTTTTGTTTGTTGAGCTACAAACCTATATTCCATAGTACCATACTTAAGAAATTCAACCTCAAACACAGCCAATGATTACCACATAAGACATAACATTTGCAAAAAGATTTGTATTCATTAAAAACAAAACAAGCTAGGAAGACAGACTTCTTTTCATAAGTAATAGCATAAGTATCAACAACTCCCAAGTTCTGCACTGGTTATGTACAACAGAATGTCACGTGTGTCCCATAGAACACAAAAATCATTATGAAACCGAGGGGGAAAAATCAAATCTCCTCTCCTCACCTCCAGAAAGCAACTGATGAAGCTTCATCTAAATGATGTATCCACCATGTCCCTATTACGTTATCTCCTCAACTATATATTCAGGGCCCCTCATGTATTACTGAAACCCCCTTGGGCTATTGTCTAAATTGAAATGTTCACTACCCTCAGTATTTCAGTACTATTAAAAATACAACCTGGAGTCACAATGGGATTTCTCCCTCCTCATTTTCTCTAAGCAAAACTATTCATATATTTGTGCAGGCACACATACTCCCACCAAGCACTACTTTCTGAAGTTCTCATCTAATATGAAAAGTCATATCTCACATACTGTTATATATATACTTAAAAAAAAAAAAAAGGACAAAAAAGAGGAATCTGTATTGCTAAATTTATGTAGAGTGGAAAATCCTGGGTATTCTGTTCAGTATCAAGAAATAGGAGTGTCTTCTTACAAACATGACAATACTGGACACATAAAACCTTTAGGTGTGGTGCAGAACAAAAAGAATAACTAATTAATTTATCAAGTTATATTTATCAAACTATAATGAACAATAATTACATTTATTAAAGCTACTGACTTCCTGAAGGAAAGCCATATATCAGCACATAAACAAATGTGTGTTCTAGAAAGTATCTGGAACATTTGCATGATTTGGCTTGTTACCCAATTCGTATGTCAACTGACAGAGAAAGACAAAAATCCAGAGTTGACAAAACACTTCCCATGCCTGACACGTCTCATTCACCATCCAGCCAACCCCCCCCACAATACACACCAGTCAAAGCCCAGGCAGTGTCCCTCTTCACTTGCCTCCCCCTCCCCCAAACACCCTTATGCTGGGTGAGCTAATTAGCAACTTGTCAACTCGCTTGTGCATAGCTTAGCATGGAGCTGGGCACAGGGCAAAACCAGGAATCCCTTTGGGCCTCATCACAACATAATTCGGGCAGTGTAGCCTGTGATAGCATAAAATGAAGCTAGTTATTTACACACATTTATTAGAAGGGGGCCCTCTCGTATTGGGCTTAAGATGACAAAATGTCAGCTTCAATCATCTGACAGGCTTTGGTCTCCCTCTGTAACCTCTTTCGTTTTGGCTGCTCTTTTTTTATATACACATATGACACTAACAGAAAAATAAATTGAAAAGAGCACTGAGGCAGAGTGTATTTCACGCACTGGTGCCAATGTTTCATATCTCATGAACCTCGGGAAAACAATTCGTCTAACTAATTAGTTTATAGTGTTTAAGCAGCTTGTTTCCCATCTTTAAACTTCTTTATGTAACACTGTGAACAAAGCCATATTATCTTCTGATTTTTTTCTTATACAATTTAACAAATATGATCTTCTTTTTTTTTTTTTTCCTGGAGATTATTTCATTTAGACATCAAGCTACCCTATCCACCTTTACTTTTTTTTCTTCTTGGGCAGAACAGTATAAACAGCACCAATCCATTTGTTTTTCAAAGATCTTCAAGATTATGCTATACTTTTTTCTTTTTTTTTTTTTATTTCATCCAATTTATTTAATTTCTCATTTCTAGCTCTCTCTCAGAAAGGAACTCTGCCTTCACTGAAAATAAAATGACTGTCGTGGGTCCTAGTAATAGAAGAGTGCTCCTAGCTTGCAATCTTAGCTCAACTTGTTTAGAGCAAAAAGTACTGGAAAAGCTAATAACTAGTCAAAAATAAACCAAGCAAACCTTTAAATCTGAAACAGGTTCATCTTTTCACTTTCACCACCAGTGACTAGCTTGAGTTAAAAGAAAACATAAATATAGAAACAAATAACCCCTATTCAGGAGCTTGGAAGCATTTTTCCTCTTTATACAGGACATGCTCCAGGTCCCTTATCATCCTTGTGGCCTCCTCTGGACTTGTTCAAACAGCTTCATGTCCTTCTTATGTCGAGGGCACCAGAACTGCACACAGTACTGCAAGTTAGGTCTCGTGAGAAGGGAACTGAGGAGCAGGATCACCTCCTTCGACCACACTTCTTTTGATCTAATGTTGAAGGTGGGTTAAGTAAACCCATACTGAAAGATTAGATTTTCTCAGAGAGCTAGCTAGATTTTCAAGTCAAAACATACCCTCAAGGAGAGCTGGGGACAGCAGCTTTTTAGTGACTCCTACCAGGGTCACAGGAGGATTGTCTGCTATGCCCAACACGTACAGCCAGGATTGCACTTTTTGGAACACAGTGTCACAATCACTTTCTTCTTAAAGTATAGAAGGGGAAATTGTGGTACATGTCTTTTATTCAGTAAGTTAGCAGCATTTTCTACCAGTAATATACATATTACTGGTATAATTCCTGACTTTGGTATTATATCTGGTTGTATACAAAGGCTGGTTAATGTAAAATACTCAAATCATCCTGGAAACAGGACACCAATACTCCAGCCACAAGGTGTGAGAGAAAAAAATACAGTGTATTTTTTAACAGCTTTTATCTCCAAGCAAAATGTCAGACATCTCGCTGTTTAGTTGGTAAAAGCCTAAACCTTTTCCTTGATATTGCTCTCTCACAAGGAGGTATATTCATAGATGTGAATAGTGACCAAGTCTTCTATTGGGACGTTCATTTCAAGCAGATTGTTGAAGTCCATGCAGTCAACATTCTTTTCCTTTCTGATTCTTTGCTTGCTTTAGAAGTGCTTGCTGTTTGCCCCTCCTTCATTCCCCCCTGGATTATTCACATTAAAGTTCATGTTAGATGTCTGATTCCCAGTAATTCTTAATTAGTACAGAGCAGTGACACTGTTGTGGCTTCACAAGCGCATGAACAACAGTGAGAGCTCCAGCCGGTTGTGCCCAAGGGACTTCTCCCTTCTCCCCGAAGGTTAATGCCTGTACCTCCTCTGGGAGCTAGCAGCTACACAGGCTGCTTAACTGAAGATACCCGAAATCTCCCAGCTACTGGGGGATTTAGCAGTGACTGCAGACTGCCTGAATCATTTCTGAATGCCTGAACGGTTAAAGGAGCAAACTTTATAAATGAGTGAAAAGCGTGAAAAATATTAATGCTATGTTAACTTCCATTAACCTTCAATGTACACTCCAAACCGTTGGATTAAAACTTTACAGGTTGAAGTTTTGCTTAAAAAAATTCTCTTTAAGAACACATGCAATCCCAAAACTGTGTAACATTAAATATATGCAGGCTTTTAAATTCAACGCAGACTGGTACCAGTAAACAGGCTTGGATGAATGAAAGATGAAAAATGACAAAGCTGCATAAATACATAATTCTTTAACCCTATATTCACAGAAAGACTTCATAAGCTTCTTAATTTCTTTTCTCATTTTATGGTTTAGTTTTGGACTAATTTAATGAGGATTGGAGAGGGATGAACAATGTCTGATTGTTCCTCCTTCTTTTCTTACATTTAAATCAAAAAGCATGTATTTTTTCAACTTACATCTAATACTTAGTATTTGAAGTAATGCACAATATATAAAGAATATATTACTCTTAATTTAATCCATCAATGTATCCCAACATCCTCTAGAAAGTTTTAGCTGTTAGTTCACAAGGGAAAAGTTTTCTTCCTAGAAATCAACACTGCTTATGACTCATGAGAGCTGATGGAACAGGCACAGTTTTGATGTTTGCAATACTTCTTAAGAGAATTAACTGCATCAGCTAAGATAGGATAAGACCAGTTTGGCAAGTAATTTTTTGCTGGTCAGCAGGAAAACTCATTCTGCAAAAGAAAACCCAAGTCTCCATAGGCTCATCTTCACAGATGAGTCTTTTACCATGCTTTGTTTCTGATTTTTCCTGAACCTGACACTGTGATTGATACAACATTATAAGGTATCATATTAAAAGTATTAAAGTGAATGAAATATTCTTATATAATATCTCATGCTTTGTTTTATTTCCATCTTCATTCTGACACATTCTTGATTTTTTTTTAAATTTAAGAGTAAATAGCTACATGATCTACTGTGGCTAGAAAACATCTTTGCATATCTAGAAAAGCTCACATATTCTTCTCTCTCTCCAGTTAATGTCTACAAACAAACTTCTCATTAAATGGTCATATGACAGAAATCCATCAAACACTGTTTCCACTAGATGCAATTCCTCAAGCTACTAGCTCTCTGACAAAACAAAAATACTATTCAACCAGTATCTGGCTCAATTCCATTTTTTTAAATCTTTAGCTAAAATCTGGTTAGATTCCATGTGTGTGATGTCCCACTGTCCCACTAACTTTTCTTAGAGGTTTTTTTCTACCTTCTGTTTTGGTTTGTTTTTACAAAGCTCAAATTGTGCTTTTTACCTGATGATTCTGACTACACATCCTATCATAGTCTAAATCATGGTGCATGAACTACATCGGGAACTCTCCCAGGACAGCATCAGGCACTGCCAACACCTCCTCACTTGACTGACAAGACTTCAAGACTGACTCTAGTAAGAATTGTTAACAGAGACCTTAACATACAGGTTAAGCCCAGAAAGTATATTCCAAAGAGAGCTGTTATCATAAAAGATGTATTCACCCACAGCTATTGTACCTACTCTTATCCAGTGCACAGTGTTAGGAAATACAACATAAACTGAGTGATGTAGAGCACAATTACCAATAAGAAGGATTTCAGCCTTGATTACCCTTGCAGGAAAAAAAACAAACGAACAAACACAACATCTTTTTTCCCCCTAAGAAATCCTTTGCACACCACTGGCTTACAAAGGTTGTGTTATAGATGCTGTTTCCCAAAGGAATTCTCACTCTCTCTTCACACTCAAACACACACACACCTCTGCCTGAGAGGGCAAATGCTACAAGCTCTGCTTGCCTTTAGTTGGAGAAAATCTCTCCCCAGCTCTGCAGGACTGGTGCACTCTGCACATCAGCAGGAGAGGCTCCTGCCAAAAAATTCAGTTCCCAGTGGTTTCTTACACAACTCAAGCTGAATGCACATACCAGTAAATCTCTAGTCACTAGTGCTACAGGCAACTAAAGGCAGCTCCTCAGGTACCTTATCAAAAAAGGTAATTGAGAAATAATTAAGAAGGGCTGCAAGGAACTGCTACTCGTCCTGCTGCAGTTTTATCACAAACCAGCACCACTGGGGTTTGCACTCTGTGTTTACAGGCATCATATTATTAATTACTAACCAAGCTGGTTCACAAGTATTGGTCAAAGGCACTTGTTGAGCACTAAGAAAAATCTTACACTCCTAACAGTCTTTAGCTTATTGCAGTTTTGCCTACAAGAAAAATAAGATGTCACACGCTTTCCCTAAAGGATTATGAAAGTAAAAGTGTTGTGAAATGTTTTATAATAAATTTATTTCATTTGAACACTCAACTTATACTTCCTGTCTTCTGGTGCTTGTTATCTACCTCTACAGCCTCATTTCAGCTTTTCACTTCATATTTGAAAACAGTATACTTTTTACCAGTAGAAGAACAGTACTTCTAAAATAAGGCTAGCTTCTCAAACCAGTATTTTCATTTTTAAATATATTATAAAATCAATACCACCTTCATATTAAGTAACACACCATCTTTTCTTTTCCATAAAGTCCCTCTGTTGAAAACCATTACTGTAAAGAAAATGTCCAGGTCTTTATTCAGATGTGTACAAGCTCTCTTCAAAGATAAGAGCCCAAGAGATAATAAATTAGACTGAATTTGCTGCTGTGAATTGTGTTTCTGGCTGAGCTAATGCTCTGAGATTTTTCAAACTATTCCAAATAACTGATGGCTGCTACTCTTCTTACCCTGGTAAAAAAGAAAACTTAGGTCGTAACACCAGTGGTGGCTTATGTAGGATGCAATGCATGGACCTGATTGCTTTCACTAGCTCATGCAGTAATTACTGTAGCTAAATAGATAGTGTAGGTTTCAGGAGTAAAGGTATTATAAGCTAAAAAATGTTAAGAGACATAAAGAAGATTTATCCAAAAAACCCACTGAATAATTACATGTCAAACACCCAAACATTTGTATAAATGTAAGAACAGCCTTAAAAATATTTAAAAACTATATGATGGCAACAGAAAATAAATAGTAATTTTCTTTACTTGAAATGTTTGATGGCATTAATCTAATGAGCCTAGTATAACAACAATACGGCATAATGACTTATTTTGCCAGTCACAATGTAGGATGTAGGATAGCTGATATCTGTGGCTCTGGTTAATAACAACAATGCCAAGAAACAGCATTTTTACCTTAAAAACCTCTGAGAAAGAACTCATAATAATTCTAGATGTAGATATGGATGCACTTTTACTGTTGTACTAAACTCACTCTTTTTTATCATAAAAAAAAAGTAAAATACATTTTGTGAATCAAAGTAGGAGACTGAACTTGTTTATGACAGCAGGCACCCTGTGAGATGCTAATTCACTGTAGAAGTATTTTATAAAAAAATTCTGAAGTATTAATTCTGCAGATTTATATATAGACTGTATCAACTAAAGACTTCCCTCTAGTTTTAAACCTTCTTGTTTGAGAACATTTAAAAAACAATAAAAAAATCATCAGTACATGAACATGCTCTTCTTCCCTTGCTATTACAGATCCTTTTGATTTAATTGAGTATTCTAATCTTTCACTTTATGTCACAGTATGAATTGGAAGGATTCATCTTGACTCCAATATTCTGTCTTTTTCTCAGTATTTCATACGATTGGATCTGAACCATATCTCATACATATGATTGATATACAACTGACAAAGAATTTTGTATTTTGAAAGTACCCAATAAGCATGTTCTGCTTAGATCAAGTTAGAACACTCACAACCCAATTTAATTTCCAAGTTACCTTGGGAATTACCTGGACTGTCTCACTCAAAGGTATTCTAATGGTACATAAAAACATATTTTGGCTTAGTATATGATTCAGCTTTGAGGTAGATTTGAAAAAAAATAATCCTATTTTCTCTTTTTATACGTGTTTCAATGTCTTATAGATAAAACCTGAGCAGCATGCATACTGAACAGGTATTTCTTGTAGAAGGCGGTCCCTTATCCAAAGAAAAGACATTATCCATATATCTTAGCCATCATCAGTAGCAGAAAATTGAACGAAATGTATGAACGAAAATTTAGCCATAGAAACACTTGTGCATCAATATTGTCAAGGCAGAGGTGCTTTTGACAGCAGAAACTGCCTGTGAAATAAATTTTAAAAAACTTTGTTACCTTTGATAAATGACAGTAAAGAATTCAGCTCTTCTCTGGTCCTGCCTCTGTTTCCAAAACTGGGGGTGAAAAGGGCCAGCTGGCTGGCTTACACTTCGGAATCTGTATTGCCTTTCTATTACCTAACTACTCCAACAACCCTGCAAAAAAAAAATAAGTCTCAGCTCTCCAATAGATGTACTAACTTCTCTATGTGGTAAATCAATAAATTACCTAACTGCTTGTTAATTACATCCTTCCACCACTCATCATCCCAAGTATCCCTACACTATCACAAGCATCATCTCATCGTATGAAAAAGGAAGATTACATTATCGCTATAATCATTATTTTCCAACAACAGCAACAAAAAAAAGCTAGGTAAGTACTCTTATTTGAAGCTATCAGTGTGCAAAGAATCATAATTAATCTTTATGTAGAATTGCAATTTCTCCTCAACTACTTAAGTATCATCATAATTGCAGGTCCAAAACACGAACCTCTTGGGTTTGCTTAATGATTCTCTCATCTGCTCTTCTCCCAAGACAAGGCTCTCCTCTGAGAGCAGAGTTGTGAACAAAATTAATACAAATGAGAGAAAAAGCAGGGCAGGTCCTCATGTTCTGCCCTGAGCAGGAAAAGGGGTTAACCTTAAGTAGCTGTTCACTGGACTTCTAGAAATTAAGATAACCACAGTGACATGAAGCAAAGAAAGGATACGACCAGGGACCAAGGAAAGGCAAACCCACTTCAATCTAAATTGCCTTCATTTGCATTTTGTGTATTTAATGTGGACAGAATAGTTCAGAGTTTTTCTTTTAAAGCTTTACAGTAAAATGAGCTGTTAAATGCCCAAAATCTCTCTGTCCCTGCCTTTTCTTCTCCTTGAAGATCAAATTTTATCTACAGATTTCTTAAGTGAATAACGGATAACAAAAATTAAAGGGATCAGTATCAGAATGTGTTAAGTAACTGAACCCCAGCTCCCACTCTTCTTTTTTTTTTACTATGATTCCTCTCTGTTAAACAATCAATTACAGCTGAGACTGGAAATCACACCTGTACAAAAGAAGTAATAATAATAATTAAAAATTATAACAAGAAACCCCAAAAAGAAACAAACATCCCAAACAAACAAAACCAACAACCCAAACACCTCCCCAGAAAACCCACATCACATTTCCAAGGATTTGAAATCTCTGATTTCAATCACAGCTTCATTCGTACTCATACAAAGTAGTTCCTTCAAAACCTCAAATTTGCTTTGCACCAACTCAGAGGTAAGCACCTAAAGACAACCTCTAAAAACGCATCTCTCTGGCAAGGCAGCCTAATGCTATAGGAGTTACTTACCCAGAAAGATTATTACAACCACATTTATCTTTCTGAGGAAATAAAATCATACTACTACATCAGAATAATCATAGAACTATGGCTGCATCACAAGAAATTCCTGTACTAAGAAATTCAGAATAGAGATGCATGAATATTTGGGGGTTTCCTATCCTGGTATGGCTCACGTTGCTCCCAGAACAACATGAACTAAAACAGCAATGAAATTAATCTGGTTTATTCTGTCGTAAAAATTCGCACTGGTGAGCCAAAACCCCATAGTCTCTCTCATTGCTGAGACAACAGAATGGAATCTGTGAGTGCATACTCCTCCAAAGTCAGCTAAGTTTTCCTGAGTAGGCTAAATTCAGGGGGTTCATATCAGCAAAACACCTTGCACAAACAAATTCTAGCAATGTCAATTGATATTTTTTCTAAATCTTGAATGTCAAATTGATACGCATTCTAAATAAGGGGGGTGGGTGGGGGGGGTGGGTGTTATCCCACCACTACTCTGAATCTTCCAGAACGCTTATTTTGTTAAAATTACCTATCAGCTGTTTAAAAGCCTAAAAAAAACCAAACAAAAAAAACCAACCAACCAAAAAATAAAACCACACCAAAACCAAATCAAACCAAACAAACAAAAAAAAAAAATCCACCCATAAAACGGTCCAAATAGAAAACCGTTAATATTTAGCAGGATATACTACTTATTTTAGGTATGGGGAGTCTTAAGCAACTCAAAGTATGTTTCTATAACAACAAAGATTTTTCCACAGTTAAAAACCAGAGCTCCAGAAAACTACTCCATAATCTTTAGATAAAATTCTCACTAAATTTCTCAATAAAAGAATTGGTTACATTTTATCTATC
>NW_026901567.1:0-4600 GCF_033783945.1 Neopsephotus bourkii
AGGAATCAAAAGTAGTTAAAGTTCCTCAGAGCTAAGAAGAATAGACAGAAGTACTGCTCAGCATTTTATGCAGTAAGCTGTGGAAAAATGAGCTATAATTATCCCCTGTTAAAACCAGCAAAATAAGAAATATGCCAGTTTAGATTTGAAGTTGGCAGCAGTTCAAAAGGTTGAGAGAATGAGAAACTGTTGAAGTTCACCACTGTATTTTCCCTTCATGTCTCTTCTACGTGAGTTTCTTACGCTGCGTGCAGATGGTCAAAATTGATTTTCTCTAGGAGCTCCATCTTCCATCCCTTCATCATTAATAGTGGCAGCATATTGTTATTCTAGACATCAGGCAAGACATCTTTCAGCCTAACTTAGTAGTTACATACAGTTCAAAAAGATAGGAGGAACAAGGAAGCATTAGCATCCTCATTTTACAGATAGGGAATTAAAATAAAAAGGTGGCAAGTGTATGGCTCATCTCACTGACCTGAGCCACATGCAGGTTAGATGTTTAGTACTAAATGAGATGTTTAAGCTCCTTTCTCAGTGGAGACAGATAGCCCTCAGTGATTTATCCCATCTGTCTTAAAAATCTGTATTAGAGTGGGTAGAATGGGTTATCCTTTGGTAATGCTCTTGCTCTGTCTCTCCACTGAATATAAGGGAAGCCAAAGGTGAAAATTTCTCCAGCCAGTTCCTCCACTGGTAATAATCATCAAGACTAGCAGAACCAGATCTTCATGAACCAGTCTTCGTGAGTCTCAGAAGTAGATTGGCCAAGCTCTTCTTCCAAAGTTTTCCTAAACCTTCAATAATGGCTGATGGTTTGTACTCTGCCTGGAGGGCAGTAACCAGTGGGGTACCAAAGGGGCCTGTCCTGGGACCTGTGCTTATTCCCCTTGACTTTGCACTCATTAGACCTCATGTAGATTAGGATGTCCAGTTTTGCCCCCAGACCTCCACTTGAAACACACAGATAAATAGGAGGATGAAAAAAATGTCCTAAGTTGAAACAGATGTTCACACTGACTGTCACAAGAAACCTTTTCCCCATGAGAGCCCGGCAGTGGAACAGATTGGCCAGACAGGTTGTTGAGTTTCAGTCCTTGGAGATTTTCAAGAACCACCTGAGCAACCTGGTCTGACCCCCTGGCTGGACCCTGCTTTGAGACCAAGGTTGAGCTACAGGCCTCCTGGGGTCCCTTCCAACCTGAACAAATCTGTGATGCCTAGCTGACCATGCGCTGCTGTCTTTCATGCACTTTTTTCTCATCAAGGCTAATAATGTTAGCTGTTACGAGGAAAGGAGCTGAGAAAAAAACTGAACACAGCATTATGTCACTCTCCTAATCTACACTGTCTCTGACTTACTGAATGCTCTGCTTAGTTTCACTTGCCACACCACAGAATAGATGTAGGAGAACCAGGAAACATACAGAAAAGAACACTGTGAGGAAAGACTAAACAGACTAAGTTCTGCAACTTGATGGGAGATGCTGGGTCTGGACACACTACAGGCCTAGGAATGATATTATTGAAGAGATGCTAAAAAAGGAATGATTAGTCACTGTTTCTTGGAATACAAGAAGTAGAGAGCACTCAACAAAATGACCAGACAGCAAGCTTAAAAACAAGCAAAACTTGTTCATGAGTATATGTGAATGTGAACAATTTTGTAAAGGCTGAAAATACAAGTAGGTTCAAGAAGTGATTAGATGGGTTCAGGGAAAATATGTCCATTGGTACACAGGGATTTGGATGAAACTGTCACCTCAGGAAGTTCCTAAATGGCTGTTTGCTGGAGATCAAGAGGACGTGTTAAGAGAGAGTTCAGCCTATTCATGGCCTTGGTTGTGCCCCTGTGTATCTGCTGTCCACTGTAGAGGAGAGTCCGGTGCTGGATGGAGATTGGCCTATCTGAAAGTTCTCTTTATTGCTTCACCAGCAGCAGCCGCAGCCTGCTCCTGCTCCTGGTGAGGGTGGATGAATTGGACAGGTACAGGAATAGACAGTGCAAGTTCTAAAGGAAAAGGAATCCATGTGAGAGAAAGGCACTGGGAGACCACAACTGTTACTGACCCATGGCTGCTGGGTAGCTCCTGACTAGCAAGTATTATTTTTCCTTTTTGTGCCACATTATCCCCATCTATAAAATTTCTTTTTCAATCTTCTGTGGGGGTTATTAAAATAAAAATATTAGTAACTGTGAAACACAGGAGGTACCATCTGAATATAAGGAGACTTTTTCACTGTGAAGGTGACTGAGCACTGGCGCAGATTGCCCAGAGAGGCTAGGGAGTCTTCATCCTTCAAAAGCCAGCTGGACATGCTCCTGGAAAACCAGATCTAGGTCACCCTGCTTGAACAGGCCGCTGGACCAGATAAACTCCAGGGTCCCTTTGAACCTCAAAAGCTCTGTGATTCTATGAAATAGCAGTATTAATAAATGTTAAGTATGATTCAAATATTAGAACTGTTGATGTTAAACTGTTGAACCTACATGGAGGTTCAACAATATGGCCAAGAAAGACAGGGAGCAGCTCTGTTTAAAGGGAATTTTTAGCCATGTTTTTTGACATGACCAATATTGCCGTGCTCTATGTAAGCTACTCTTCTATGAGGATTGTCTGGCACAGTAGTTTTGGGTGCTTCTTGAGGTACACATGGGAAACATAGCTGACATCCACCAATGTATTCTTTAAAATGTCTCAGCAGGGCAGAATACTCCTAACCAAGTATATTAGATGACTAGATGGCCACCTTATCTTCAAAGACAAGTGCCATATTTATACAACCCTATCTACCTCTCCAGAACACTGGGCATGCAGCTACTTTCACTATTTATGTATTGTCACCAACTTCCCTATTTGGAGCTTTGTTGTGTTCAGCTTTGATGCATTTATTTGGGCAGATGCCCTTAGCTGAGCTCACAAACACAGCTGTAACCAGACAACATGAATTTTACCCCAGGGAGAAAACAGAAGTGTTTGGTGTGTCAGTAACAGGTCTCCAGCTGTGGACTCCTCTGTTTACACCTGACCCTGACTGCTGCTCCATGCTTGTGCAGAGCAGGTCTGTGATGCAAACACCTTGAATAGCCGTTACAGTAGTACCCCAGCCATGACTGCAGTGTTGCTAATTTATCTTTTTCATTACATGAGGTTTGAAGCATCGCTACATAGGGCTATCACTCTTAGATGCTTCTAAATCCCAGGTTTATGTGGATACCTCTTTATTACACTGCAATCCATGTAGCATATATCCCCAGGTCTACATGCAACATGCCCTTTCTGCTAGTTGGGGTGGGCTTTATGCAGTGGTAGTGAGGATGCTTTGCCGCTGGAAGAGCATACAGCAATGCTGGGTTATTCAAAATAGACACATAGGAAGACAAAAGATACTATGTATTCCTAGTCATCAACAGAATGAGTCCTTGAAACACTGCAGTTATCCATTGTTTAAGATTTTCCATTGCCAGTTAACCTTTTAATTTTATTCTTCCCTAAACAGAAAGGGTCAAGAGGATGAGAGGGAAATTCACTTTTATCTCAGGCTGTACTCCAAAGCAGTATTACTATATAGAGGAAAAGCCTTGGATACTAAGGCACAGAGATTTGGGTCCAGACACAGACAAGATATAGACAAGATTTAGATGTGCCTATGTGAAGTTACAATTCTGAAAATTACTCTTGCACTGCTCCTAAATTTGGAAGATTCACCAGGATTATAGCTTTATTAATTTCCAAGTATCACCTAGATACAGGCTGATACACATGCATGTACTTACAAACGCATGTACATATGTATACAGAGATATGTATGCAAAGACTTCACAAACTTAGGTGACATCACTTTGTTTCACGAAGAGTGGGAACGGAAAGTGAGGGTCCCTTCTGCATGAGCTGCAGTGTGGAGTCTCATGGCATTCCCTGGCATGGAGTGAGCTTCTTGTAGCAAAGAGAATTATCTGCTGTCTCCTTGAGCAGCTCCTTCTATATTTCACATGAACACATTAACATTACTTGAAATTCATGTAATCCGTATATCCGAAATATACGCACCTCATTTAATAGCAAAGTTTATCCTTCCACAATTTTCAGTTCTTAAGATGCAAACTGTGTCAGGCCTACGTGGGATGGCAAGCTGATGACAGTCTAACAGGAGACTGTATACACAAAGAGGGAAGAGGAGAGTTAAAGATAAAATGCTGTTTTTCTGTGTGTTTGACCCCATGCTGAGCTGCAAGGTTTTGTTCCTTGCTTTAATTTTTGCTTGATATCTCACTTGTTATTGTAACTTCCCTAATTTTTCTCTTCTATTTCTTTATGTTATTTCTTCATAAAAATACAAAAAGCACAGCAGTAAGCATTAAAACCAGTGAGATCAGAATGACTTCAGTTGGCTTACAGCAGGGATGAATTTTCTCCCTTGCTATAGGCCGAGCAAAGGAGAGAGAAGATGAGAGGAATGGATTTCTTTGAAGTAATCAGATACAGACTTCTTACATTCATGCAGCTTTTAAATCACCAAGGCCATGGTGTTTATCTGTCCACTCTTTCTCATTGTCTCATCATGACCAATGCTTTGGTTTTCTTGAGACATACTTTAT